>NW_010207889.1:0-17738 GCF_000695765.1 Mesitornis unicolor
TGATCTTTTGAGGTCTCTTTCAACTCCTAATGTTCTCTGATTCTGTGATCTTGAACAAGCTTTCTCTTTCCTTTTTTTTCTTATTTTCTTCCTGTCTCTCTGAGGGGGAAGGGTGAGCAAATGACTGAGTGGAAATTTGGTCGCTGGCAAGGCACAGCCCACCACAAAAAACACATGTACTCAACCTTAGACACCTGATCGGGAATCTGCTATGTTGGTTTTTAGCAATATTTGTCATGAACATTTGATGTGGTAGTGGTAGATGATAAATCAATGCTCACCCCTATCTTCCACTTTTTTTGGTTCATCTGTTCTCAAGATACTCATGTGCCCTCAGGACTGGTCTGATATCATACTGTTGAGAGGAGTGATCATCATCATCAGAGGAATAATTTCTTCTTTGCCGGTCCTCATGTTTCATTTGGCTTTCCCCTCCTTAAGGCAATGCCAAATTGGTTGCACACCAGCTAAGATAACATCTCTGTTTCTCCTTCCAGACAAGAGCAATATGAGAAGCTAGACTGTAGCTGTAGCCCCATACTGACAGTCTCGGTATGTGCTCTGTGTCATAATCGGAGCCTTGGTAGCACTGAATGAAGCTATGCAGAAAAATGCTGAGAGCGTTTGAATGTTTGCTGCTCATCTCAGAGGAATTTGGTGCTAATGACATGCTCTTTTGGAAGATGTTATGGATTAAAGGTCTCAGAATACTTTAGCCACTGATTTATTGCACCAAAGGGGAAATCTTTTATCATCACTTACTCATCCTAGACATCCAGACATAAAATTAAAATCCACCATCTGCTCCGCATTTGAAAGAAAGTGTGTACACACTTACCATTCTGGAGTAGGTTTGCCTGGATTTGGCTTGCTGTAGTTGGTTGAGAGTATCAGAATTCAAAACACCTATTAGTCATCATGCCAGGCAAAGGTGGACTTGGCTGTAATCTAAGATTACTGTTTTCTTTTCACTCATCCTCACTTCATCTGTTTGGTGAATATGAGAAACTGTCATTAATTTCTAAAATTGTATTAGAGGTGATCATAGACTTCAGAATTTTCAAAAAGCAGTTCTTAAACTAGATTAATTGCAGAGTGAAAATACAGCTATCACTGTGTTTTAATAGATAATTTTTATTTGATTAAACCAAAGAACATACTAAATTTTAAACTAAGTGGAGTTCTTACAGAATGACACTATGAAGAATATAGCATTTATACTCGTGTCATACTGGCAGTAGAGTAGAACAATTTATACATCATTTGGCAATGAAAACTTATTTTTTCGTCACTAGACCTCTACTAGCAAAATTCATAAGCTGGTGATAGCTACCTCTGCAGTGGAAAATATTTATTGACTTTATTGACAATTTAATATACTTTCTCAAGTTTTTTTGGTTAATTCCTATTGATCCTGAGACATGTGTGATTACTTTTGTTTCCTAAGTGAATGAATGTGCAAACACATTCTGGTTTTGCAAAGATTGGTGCATATGGCTTTGTAATTCACTTCTGAAAAGCATCATAAGGATGAGTATTTAAAATGAAAAATTATACTATTTAACATAAGAGTATGTAAAAGGTTATTATGTGAATTTATTTTTTAAATTCAGGATAAATTAAATGGAACTTTTGGAGAAAGCATGAGCTGGATTTTATATTGACTTTGATAACTTCAGATTCCTTTCTCTTCTGCTGAAACTTGTTCTGCACTTTCCATGTCCAAGTATGATGTATAGTTTTGTAATCATTTTCTTTCAAATATAAAAGTTCTTGCTTGCTATTGATATATTTCCTGAGGGGAAAAAAATGGAGGGGAATACCCCTCATTCTAGTGTTTATAATAGAAATTTCATATTGCTGAAGTGACTCTTTTCAAGATTTTGCTGGGCATTGGATCAGGTTAAAACAGAGTAGATAACTCATATCACTCAGGAGTAAAAGCAACATTTCATTCCAAGTGTTATGAGTTTTCAGTGGCCCATAAGAAAGCAAAAAACC
Organism: Mesitornis unicolor; assembly: GCF_000695765.1. NCBI lineage: Eukaryota > Metazoa > Chordata > Aves > Mesitornithiformes > Mesitornithidae > Mesitornis > Mesitornis unicolor. Next base: position 2,002 of record NW_010207889.1, read on the forward strand.
CAACCAACAAACCAAAAAACCATGTTCCACTGAAGTCCTGAGAAGTGGTGTAAAATTTCTTGTGCTATTTTTAGTTTAATTCCCTTTCTGCAGATGTCTTACCAACTGTAGAATATCTGGAAATCCTTGAACTACATCTTCATTATTTCATGGGCTATATTGAACATCAGCTGTCATTACTATTGCTGTAATTTTATTGTGTTAGTATGCTGAATATATCCAAGGACTGCTAGTAGCAACAGCGACAGTAGTAATGTTGTTGTGGGAGATGAGTGAAACAAAGTAGTTATTTGCAAAAATTAAACAAATATATGCCTTGTTTCTTCAGTAAAGCTATGCATTCCTGATTCTGATTAATAATACATTTTGCATGAAACAAACTGTATGTTTCCCCAGGTGTTCAATCATCTAATGTGTGTAGACCTGTTTTGAATGAAGCAAATACCAAGCAGATTTAAAGAAAAACAGTGCTGGTTAATGTATTTTGATTATAGGTTATATACAAGTAAATATACGTACATTTTTAAATTTCTGCTACCTTTAACCTTGTACCTTATACATATTGAAATTCAGACTCGTGAATGTTGAATCACAAGCAGACATAAAATAGTTCCTTTAAATTCTCCTAACTCAGAGGCAAACTGTTCTTATAGGTTTTGGGGTTTTTTAATCTGCTCGGGAAATGGCAAATGTTTATTTATCCAGCTACCTCCACATTTTCCACAATCATCATTCACAATGAGCCCTGCAGTGATAAGTGGTCAATGACCCTGGTGCAGGGTGAGCTACAGCAATCTTACAGAGTTGCCCATTATTCATCACAGTGGTAGAACAACTGCGACAGCACAGTGACATTTTGGTAAAAGCTCACATTTTTCCCAGTAGGTTATTATACAGGTGGAATAAAAAGTTTTCTTAAAGCCCAACCACATCTTTTCTTTGTCTGAAAGGTCACTTTTGTTTGTTCTTTCTTATTTTGATGAAAGATAAAGTTAAAAAATGAAGAGGTAACTTCAGGCAAATTTCAGAGGAAACTCCAAAACTGCCAAATGGTAATACTGCTGGATAAATGTCTGCATTTACACATTCTAACTTGCTCTTAGAGAACTTAGAACTAGAATTAAAATTTCATTTGTTTGTTTGCTAGATGGTTTCAGCTGCTGATTATCCAAGTGAAATGAACTTTTCTAGTTTTTTTCTGTGCTGTTTTTATATCCCTTCTGAATGTTGTCATTAGTGAAGTTATTGTGTAACAGTTGAGGAAGTAGCTTTTACATCTTTGAAATTTTAAAGTTAGTTTGTAATCTTTTGTCTTATTGGATTTTTATGAGCAGATAACATTTTGGACAGAGCACTAAGAGGTTATTTATAAGTCTCTCCAGAGAAATTTCTTTCACATGGGTAAACACTTTTAAGTGGAGCTGAGGTTAATACTTTTTAATGAGACCTAGTTCCTGTGCTGCAGTTTGGGTTAATTTCATCTCCATGTCTCACTGTGCACATCCTAGAAGAAGCTGCTTCTCCTCCCTTTTCCCTCTGAACAGAGAGGAAATAATAATTTCTCTCAACCTGCTGGCTGCACTTTTGGTAATACACCCCAGGATACTTTTGGCCTTCTTTGCTTCCAGGGTAGACTGCTAATTCATGCTCAATTCTTTGTTGACCAGCACTCCCAAACAATCTTCTGCAGAGCTGCTTTTTAGCTGGTTGGCCATGTAGTGTTGCATGAAGTTATTCTGTCCCAGATAGAGCACTACGTGTCTGCTTATGTTGAACTGTATGAGGGTTTTGTGACTGTGTTTCTCCAGCCTGTTACATTCACTCTGAGTAGCCTTATCCTCTGGAGAGTTGATGACCACCCCCTGTCCTTCTAGTATCATCTGCCAACTTTCTGAGAGTGTGCTCTGCCTTGTTGTGCAGGCCATTAATAGCAGCGTTAAATGGCACTGCTGCCGATATCGATCCTTGGGGTATGCCATTGCTAACTGGCTGCCAGCTGGAGTTCATACAGCTGATCATAACCCTTTGAGTCCAGCTGTCCAGACAATTTTTCACCCATCTTATAGTCTGCTTATCCAGTTGATATCTCACTGATTTGGTTAAAGAATACTTTGGAAGACCGTGTCTGTTGCTGTTGCTGGTGACAGTGCAGTATATCTATGGAGAAACAAGCTATCGAAGTTAATATTCTTCTGTAACTATCAGGATTCTCCTGCTGGCAATGAGCGATCTGCATTTTAATGGAAGGGATTAGCTGGTGGTGGTGTAAAGGAGCAATATGCAGAATGTGTCACAGAGAAGTCATTTAAGCAAAGAGGTTAAGCATGGTTAATTCTCTAAAATAAACTGGTTTTTGTTTTGAAGGAAAAAGATTCCTAAAGCCATTTTGAGTGTTGTAACAGAACAGATAAAAAGAAATCAGTGTAATTCTTGTGACCGCTATGAAAAGGAACATTTGAGCATGTTGTCATTTCTTGTAGGTGTATCTCTCAGATTTTCATTAGTTTGGCAGCTGACCTAGTGAAAGCAAGTCTGTTTTATCAAGTATGTGAAAGGCATAGCACCACAGAACCATCTCAGTAAAACTCTATTGTTTTAGTTTTATTGAGGTTTGGGGCTGATATGCAAAAGCTGAAAATTATCTCCTTACGGAGTTAGTAATTTGACAATTCAGATTCTAGGGAGATTTAGCACTGAATATGAAGGACCTAATGCAGCTTTCAGGACCAGAAATTCTAAACATACAATTGGTTATCCTTGAAACAAAAACATTTAAAATCTCTTCTATGGACAGGAGTTGCTTCTGTATCATTTCACATAAGCCATTAAAAATTTCATGCCTGGCAAAAACACTTAGTGCTGTGTTATTTCCTTGATGCCGTTCTTTATGAAAAAAAAAAAAAAAAAGACTTTTCCACCATTTTATGAAGCTGCCCACAGACGTGTAACAGACAGTGTGAAAAGTCCTCTAAGGCAAATCCATGTAGATCTCTGTCTGCAGTGTAGGGGTCTGTGGTGGGTCATTAGTCAAGTAGCTGATTATACGTGATGAAAATAGAAAATTAACTGGTTTGCAGCTGATGTATTGATAGAATGAAAGCAGAGCATGCCTTAAACTTATAAGCAAATTAAAGTTCTCATCTGGAAAGTATCTGTTAAATTGTTATGCTAATACTGTGATAATAATTATGATAGCCAAAATAGCTGAATAGTGAACAAGTGACCTGATTTTTTAACTTTAATGTAGTGAACAGATTTTTGAGAACTGTGCTTATGGCTGAAGAATGTGTGGTTCATCCTGACAGGATGATTCTTATTATTGCTTTGGTTTCATAGAAGAATAGTTACACTTCAAGATTATTTTCTTTATACTCATTTTCATTTATGTTTTATGTATTATTGTCTAACAGGTTACCCTTTTCAGGTTGCATGCTGGGAAGTGTTGGTACTAAGGATGGTTGATACCAAAACAGGTTATTTTCTAGCTCTTATTAAAAATATTGAAAGATGAAAGATTTCTAACTAAGCTACAGAGCTGTGTATTATTAGAAACTTGTACTTAAAAAAGGAACAGATACTTCTTCCCTTCCTGTACCCATAAAGACAGTCATTGCCAATTGAACTTCTGAAATAATATGTAGAGTTCATCAGTGGGCACCACAAATGGTATTCAACTTTGAAAAAAACCATCATTTTTCTTAGAAGTCATTGTTTTGTTGTAATAATACAAGCTTATATCCTAAAATGGTAACATAAGGTATATCCTTGCACATACACATTTGTTTTATATTAAACATAGTGGTTGAGTTTCCAATCTTTTTAGCCCAGCTAATTCAAATATCAGTTTTATATACTTATTGGCTTTTTATTTATCTTTTTACATGGTGTATCATAGGAATATAACTTGATCTTATTGTGAACTGTGAAAACAAATTTTCATAATTTGTCTTTATCCTTATTGACTGATTTCTGTAAGAGGTTGGGGAGGATTTTGTGTTGTAAGATGTAAAACAAGATAAAAGGAAATGTCCAGAGGCCAGTTATAGGAAAAAATGCTTTTTAATCATTCTCAGCAATACAGTTATTATTCTCAATAATCAACACTGCCCTGAGGTGAGGAAAAGCTCTTATTTGCAGTTAAGACAGGGCTGATCAAGTTTTGTTTTCCCTTCAGGCTATGTGCAAAACTTGCAACTAAACTTGGAGGACCTAAATCCAAGACACAGACAACGACTCAGCATCCTTTCTTCTGTGATATCCTCCTAGAAAAAGGTAAACACACCTATTCCTTTTTTTTGTTTTATGGTTACAAACTGACTGTACCTGAAAGGAAGTTCTAGGAATTAACTACCTATTAAAAAAGTAATTAAAAAATTGTCTTCATGGGAAAAGTTTTAGTACATTTAAATCTTTTCTGTTAGTTTATGTAGAAATTCCTCTGATCCTCTAAGAGAACTGACTATTACAATGTTTTAAAATATCTCATCATTTTAAAGTCTTTTTTTATTTCTGGTATTACCCTAGTACACACCATAGTTCTAATTCTTTCCATCTGAAATCCCTAAGATATTAGAAGCAATTTAAAAAAAAAATAAAATATGGAAGTCTAACATTTTAATAACCAGTAACTAAAATTAGAAAATTCTGCTTATAACAGCAAAACAGTCTTTATATTTCTCTGTTTTCATCTTGTTTATGCTAAACCTTCAAAGACTAAAACTTTTCTCCCAGTGTTCAGTAATAAAAACCGGATAACTATTTTTTCCTTGAGTTAGATCAAAGTTTTAATGAACTTTTTTAATAATATGAAGACAGATTTGTCTCTCCCCAGTTTCTTTGCAGATGTAAATCTGTTCAGACTGGCAGTTTTATCAGCAGTAATTTTTATTTGTAATCATCCAAAAACTTTACTTAACTTGGCCGTATATTTTGCATGTCTGAACAGTTGTATCTTATAAATAACAACGGAAGAGACATTGCATCACTTTTCCTTAACTGAAACTGCATTAATTTATGGTTATAATTTAGTTTGTATCATTGTGACAGTTAGGAGCTTTGTAGCTGCCTTAAGTACGTAACATAACATGACAGAGAAGATAAAATGTGGTTTGAATTGATCACAGCTCTGTGATTGCAGTCTGGCAAGCAAATGAATAGTGCACACCAGTATTCTTCCCCAACTCTTGTTTGATACCATTTTTTAGGGTCATTGAACTCAGTCTTCCTTCTTGCTACTTGGTCCCATTCTGCTTGCAATCCTGTGCTCTCCTGTTTCACAGGACATGTAAGGTGAGCTGATACTGCAGAGGATACCAGAGACTGAAAATCTCAAACTTCTTCTATCCAGCTTTAGGATGATATCTTCTAATGCCATAATTTATCGGAGGTCTCATGGAACAGGTGCCTACACCAAAAATCCTGCTGACATTAAGAAAATAATGTACACGTTTGGCAGTGACGTGCTTTTTTTCTTTCTTTCTATCTCTAGAGAAAGGAAGGGTGACAAATGTGATGAGGAAAAGCAAAGCTTGTCAGTCATCCTGGAGTCAGTAGAGTCTGTGATAAGAGCTTAACAGTGGAGAGCAAGGTATAAACATTTCCTCTTTGGTGAATTTCCTCTCCTCCATATGTTGCCAGTAAGACCAGCAAGGTGGTCTCAAAAGTGGAAGACAGGGAGCCCATTTTTATATCTTCAGTGTTTCTTGAACCCCAACACCAAACTGGACGTCACTGTTTCTCTTCTATTTTTCATGATCTTTTGCTTTCTCTTTCCCCAGTATTTTTCAGTGCTATTCTGCAGACCTTCCCTCTATATTCAGTGCATCTCCTGTGTAGCTTGTGAGTCTTTACAAACCTTTGATTTCTTTTTGCATGGCTTTGCTCTTCTACCTTGTCTGTCTTCTCCTTTTAGTATTTTTAGTTTTATTGCATTCATAACCTTTAAAGGTTCTTAATTTCCTTCGTGTGTCCTTCTTAGTACCTTTAAATATTTCTTTGAAGCTGACACTGCTTGCTTTCATCCAGTGTTAAATTCAATCCTCGTTTCTCTGCTTTCATTCTCAACTGATGGTATCCATTCTCATGGATTTTTACAAACCAAAACATTTCAGCAATGTATCTCAGACAGTGGATAAAAGAAAAAATCGGTAATTGTTGCTATTAATTTAATTCTTATAAACTGTGGATCAGGTTGACAGAGAACTAATACAGAGCTAATAAAAGATTAGATAGGAATGTCTTACACTTCTGAGGGAAATTTTTGTCACCAAAACACAAGTAATTATGAGAAATGCAAGAGCTAAAGTGCAACATATACACACTAAATTTACAAGAAAATTCTTGTGAAATTTGACTTCACAGTTTTGCATATTCCTTCTCTTTCATTTTCAAATTGGCAGATAATTGATGTCTGTAAATAATAAACTGTAAGGGACAATGAATAGGAAAAAAGTTGTTCAGTATTTATAACAATAAATTGAGGCCACTCCTTGTTGATACCAGGTAGCAGATTATAATTCTGCAATTATGTTATGGAATTTTTTTCCCTAAGATTAGAGTTCAAAATGGCAGCTTAACTGTAGAAAACTGATGAGTACATATTAAATACAGTGATGTGGAAGCTGTCGGTGGCTCAGAAGAGTTCCAGACTCTGAAAGACTGCTGAAGTCAAAGGCATACTCAGGGAAAGGTTAAGACTGTATTTGGCCTTTCTTCATATGTACCAAGTTTCTTCTTTGGGCTAAACTGATATGGCCACTCTGAGGTTTACAAAAAAAACCCACGAGTTAAGTCATACAGAGCTGCCAGCACAGAGAATTTTTTTTGTTTGAAAGCTTAAATTCTTATATCCTTTTGAAAATAAGCATGATGAGTGACCAGAATTCTGTCTGTCTCAATACAATAATCTGGTTTCGAGCCATACAGTTCTTCTTCTAGTCCCTCAAAGGCTCTTGTCTTTGTACCACAGCTCCACAAAGCTCTGTTTGGTTCATGGAGCAGGAGATGCAGACTTGACTCTGTCAGACTATCAAGTCACTGACTGTGGGTTGATGAGCTATGCAAACAGAAGACCTTGAGAAGCAGATAAGGTTGGGCATGGGAGGGGAAAGGGGATCCCAAGGAGTTGGAACAGCCTTCTCCCAAGACCCATCCCACTCTTCAATGACTGAAATGACCTTTTGCTTTATTATTGGCCAACTGCATATAACAGGTGACACCTATGAATATGCAGATGAGGATTATTGAGTACATGCATTGCGTGTAGAGGCATGGCTGTGTTTCACAATGGCAAGAAAGGGTGTGCTCTTCCTGCATCATTGATTGACAGGGTGACAGAAATGTGGAAACATAGAAGTGTGTACCTGCCACCAGAATTCCTCCCAGAAACATCACAGGAACCAAGGGTGGTGACTATTCTCCCCATTTTTCTTTCTTCTTTCTTTTTTTTTTCCTCTTTTTTCTTTTTATTGGTTTTGGTTTTGTTTTTTTTGTTGTTGTTGTTGTTTTGCTTTCTTCTTTTCTCTCTATTTCCTTTCTTGCTCTTTTCTCTTGTTCTCTTTTCTTGAAGCTTTAGGCTGGGTATTTACCATTATTATCTCATATTTAGTTAAAATCATGGTAGTTGATATATCTTTTGCCAAGACTCTTGTAAATTGTACTTGCTAATAATCAGTAAAAGACATTTTTAGGCTTGCTATGTCTCACAGACATATTGCACAACTTTGTCTCTCCACTGAGTGGGATGAGATAATTTTTTGTTTTTTATTGTTTTGAGCACCTGAAGCTTGCCATGTTCTTGCATTCCAACCTGGAGATATTGCACAACTTAGTTTCACTGCAGAGCGGAATGAGACATGAACTCAGGGACTCTCAGGTCAAGTCAGAAAATCCTAAATGCACTTTTTCGGGATTTGAAGGTTTCTTAGCTAGATTCTAGGTGTTTATACACATTTTGTACACAAACCACAGCTCTATTACAGCTTACAGCCATTTCATCAAGCTTTTGAAAATACTTGGAAAACTTTTCAAAATGACTGATATCCCGGAAAGCTAAGGGACTGCTGTTGTTCCATATGAAGACTTAATCAGTTAAGACAGCTGTGCTCCCTTTGCAATCAAGAGTACTTGACAGAAAAGGTCAGGTTTAGTATCAGAAGACATTGCTGGATGAAGTACTATGGAAAAGGAGCAGTTATTATCTTTCTGGACATTTCATTACTTTATTAGGCCTCAGGGCTTCCTGGTATTTTGCTCCCTCCTTTCCTCTGCTTATCTCTAGTGGTCAGTGGTTCTTCACCATGTAATTTTATTTGTTTTTCTTTCCTAACTATGAACTTTTAAAATAGATAATCTCTGTATAAACTTTATCATAACTTCAGCTGATTGCACAATTTTGTTCCTGATAAGATTTAAATTTCTAGTGGCTTGAATGAACAAAATTATTTAGCAAGGTAATCTAGTGCTCTTTGACATATAGAAAGACCAAAGTATTTTAAAACTGCTACAACAAATTTTAAAATAAAATAAAAAAAAATAAATATTATATACTTTATTATATAAATTTCATATTCTAAAAGACAGATTTATAGTTAAGAGTATTTTAAACGTGTATAAAGTTAAAATCTAGATCAATAGAGTGCTTAGATACTCTGTTAAGTTTTCTAATTATTAACTATCTACTCATCTAAGGGATTTCTTCAAAACATTATCTAGGGAGAAATGAAAGCAAGGATGGAGCTGTTGGAATCTCAAACGCTAAGCTAAGAGCTACAAAAGAGGTAAGGACATGTTGTAAAGTCTGTTACTTTCTAAACCATAGATAACTTTATTTGGCACTGTATTCTGAAACTTCTTCTTAGAGGTAAATGTGTCTTCTCCAAATCAGAAAGAAGTAAATTTTCTCTCCCAAAACTGCACTAAGAAAGAGAAGTGGGCTTTTTACTTAGTAATTTTGTGTTTATCTGGAATACTGCACATGTGGTTGCAGAGAACATTGAAACCAAGACAGAACTCTAGATTTCACCTACTACTTCTTGAGAATGCTATAGCATGTTTAGAAAATGAGTTTTATGTCCCCTCTACTCTTTTACTGACTTGATGGTTTTTTAGTTCATTATAAAATAGAAACAAATTCACAGGAGTTGGGGACGGACTTGAGAAATATCTTCTGTGCCATGGATGAGTAATCTCGCATTTGAGGTGTCCTTTATGAGGAACACTGATACGATTTCTTTTTGTCCGGCTATAGGTTATACACCTCCTGATCCATTTAGAGATGTGCTTTGAGAACATACCTTAAATCATATAGCCAGCGGATTTCAAATGCGTTTTGTGAATACTAGCAAGGTGTAGGAATGAGCTAAGTCACTGAACTGCCGTTTAGCAAGACTGAAGCACTTTGGGCATTGACCAAAAGCAGAAATTTAGATATCTGATAACTTTGATTTTGCAAGTATGAATACCCAGAGGTTATAAGCAGTTTCCACTCACAGAAATGCACACCGCTGCTATCTAAGCCTAAAATTTGTATTTATAATTAAGATGATTTGTGAGCATATTCTACCCAAGTTACCTTGTGTATCTAATTCAAAGGATGTAATAAAATATCTTCCTGATATTTTAAGAGCTTTAACTTGCTATGTGCATTGATGTAACTAATTATATGTATATTTTCTGATTACTGATTATATGTAGACTGTCACATAAGTGACAGATTATACTTTGAAGTACAATAACAGGTAAATTGTACGTGAACTATCCCAGTAGAACTAGATCTATTTCAATATTTTAAAGCAGTTCTTAGGAAGAAAAAGATATAGGAGGCATGTGTGTGTCAGTTTAAAAGTAATGCAATTCGGCGCAGTGACCTCTCTTCTAGCATATGAGTTTTCAAAAGGAAAAATGAAGCAGTTCGTTTTGATAGATAGCATTAGGTGAGGTAAATCAGCAAAACTTCCCTTCTTCTGAACTCGGCATTTATTGCACTAGGCAAATGATTTTTAAGGCTGACTACACAGTTTTCTTTGAAAAAGAATGCGATGTAGGTTGTAATAACACATTTCTGTGATTCTAATGTGAAGTCTAACGTGAATACCTGCATGAGTGGAGGACATGACAAATGAGAAAGTATGACAGCATTTAAAACAGATCAGCATTTTTGTGTGTACAAATAAACTTCAAGCAGTGGTAACTTGGGTGTCTTCTAAAGTGCAGTGCTTTAGACCTCACTTTACTTAGCCAGTAAGTAGGATTTAACGGCACGACAAAAATTTGCAGCACTGAGGCAAGCAGTTGGTACAAAACTGACTATTATATGAGCATCATGGGGATTTTGTTTTGCTTTTCTCTGATGCATTGGCACAGGCAAGATAGCAGACTCTATGCACCAATGATCTGATAGGGTATAGCAAATCTCACGTTCCTTTGAAAGTTTTCTGCATGCATGGCTATCAGAATAAAGAGATTTTAAGGAGCTATGGGTGCTAGGGTTTTTATCTCTTATTCTTATTTCAGCTCTCTAAAGCAAAGGTAAATTATTTTCCTTCAAGAAGACAGATACCATCTGTAGAATTGAGCATATTAAATGATGTTCTCTCAGATCTAAATCACTGTTGGAGGACAGGGAGATAGGCCGAGTCAGAAAGTCAGCTTTTGTGTGGAATTTAAAGCCAGCGTGAGTATGTATGCTTGATACTAAGCAAGCTATTGCCATCCGATCATAATAACTGGCTTCCATAGAAAGCTAGAGGAGGAGGAAACAGAAGCAAGTGAAAACTGGATCAGCTGCAAAAAAACCCCAGGTAAAGTCTTGGACATTACTGGACAGGAAAGAACATCAAATGCTTCCTGTAAGGAGTCATAGAGCTTGTTACCGTGTAGTCTGTAGTCAAAGGAAGAGAAAGAGGAGAGCAGATTGGTGTTTCTTGCTGTTGCTAATTTGTCTCTGGAAGTATGGCCTATGGTTTGTACAGATGCTTATAAGAACCAGCCTAGAAAGAGTAACTCAGTCATGAAATCTATGTGTTTCCCTACTCTGCCTTGATTTGTCTCTAGTTTCTACTGCTGTGCAGAGATGATAGTGTAGGAAGGGATTTGAGCAAGTTATTACAAATAATAGTCTGATACAAACAAAACACAAAGTTATTCTACAAATTTACTCTTCTTAATTCTCTTCTAAGTAGTGTGGATTACTTTAACTCAAGTACATCTTCCATAAAGACTTTAAACATCCCTATATTCACAGAAAAGGTTTATTGTCTTTGGGCTGTTTGAGATAAAGTTAGGAGTACACAAACAGGCCTGATAATTCAGGCAAACTATGAATTTAGGAATGAAAGGGCATACCTTTCAAACCAGCCTCACACTACATTAAAACAAACAAACAGTCAAGAAACCAACCATCCCACCCCCAAAAATCTCAAATATTCAAGTTTCAGTAGCCTTGGCAAATAAGTGTGCCAGTTTAAAAGGCTAATGCTGAAATACCTGAGCTTCAGCTGGAATATTTTCAATGGTAGTTGACTAGTGCTGGAGTGTTTTGTCAGTCTGTGAACTCATGTTCTATACAGTATCATTTGTCAGAACTCCATTTCAGTTTTACAGTCCCTCTGGTTTTCCACTTCTGAATTATGGTTTTCTCCGTTCCTTTTGTATTGAATTCTTGGTGATAAAAATAATTCATGGTGCATAATATCTTATTTTGCCGGTTGGACTTTTTTTCCCAGTTTTTCTAATTATTACCTTTTGTTCGCATACTGTGGAGAAATGATTTTATAGTTTTAGTGTTGTTTTTTTTTTCCTGTTGCTAATCCTACGTAGGCACTAAATTAGGGAAAAAATAGAAAAATAGTTTCAGGGAAAACTTTCTGTGTACTTACTTAGACTTAAACTAATTAAAATATGGTTATATTGCTCTCTGTTAAGTTTCTTGTTTAATTTAATTTTGTAGAATTTTTAAATCTCTTAATGTGACATAGGTAGTTAAGACTGCCTGCTTACCTGTGCTTAAGTGGTGGGAGAGTATTGCAGGCTTATTTTCAGAGATCTGCTTTTAAACAACTCTTGTTCCTTATAAAATCTCTCATTTCGTTTGTTTGTTTGTGGTTTTGTTCGAACATAAATAGGAAGGGGATGATTCTGAAAAAAATCCTCACCTGAACTGAATTTTAACTTGCATCCTAGAGCTCAACAGTGAATGTTCCTTATTTTTCTAAAGGCACTCCTCATAGACTCCTCATAGGCTCTTTTATTTTGGGACGGCAGTCTTTTTGTTCAGCTTCATGAAATGTTTAACACAGTAGAGCTGGAGCTTTGAAGTGTGGGGACATTCCAAGAGGATGAATAATAAATAATTTATATAACTTGAACTGTTTCAAGCCTAACATTGCATGGAGCTTTACACTAGAAACAAATTTATCCCTAATGCTAAGTATAATGGCACCCCTAGAATGTTCTGCTGTTCAAGAGCTCCAGTCCATGAGGTGTTAGGGTTTATGTGGAGGACAAGCACTTTGTGAAATGTGGCTTTCATCCTGTCGGCAGTCCTATGGTACTATGCCGTAGTGTTAAGGGGCAGATAGATGTGGAATTTAATAAGGATTTGGAAGATTAGTAGATTTTTTTGCTGAGGGAGAAAAGAATCTTCTAAAGTCATGGAGCCGTTATTAGATAAGGTACTGGAATAACCTCTGAAAAAGGATGTTGCCATTGCATATAATTTTCCTGGAACTCAGCTGGTGCACACAGGATTTGCTATGACTAATAGGATTGCAAAAAAACAGAATACAGACATTTATCTTGTAATTTAGTGAGGCATCTTTTGATCCTTGATCATCCCTGACCTAAGGGCTCACTGTGCAAGGCTGAAAGTGAATGACATGCTCTATAAAGATTTTGGTCTTTGTGACTTATGGAAGGTGGATAGAATGTAATTCCCTGGCTCACTGGGACTGCATATTTTAGTTTTATCTCACTCTTATGTTTCTAGGCAATGTTAAAAATGTGTGTTATTTTCCTTAAGTTGGATGGCAGCAGACTCAACTGAATATGGATCTATGTAGAGTTTGTAAAAAAATAAATAGTTTAAAATAATCTGTCAACCTTTTAGACAACCCTATGAGCAATCTTAACCAAAAAGGAAGAAACTAAACTTCCATCTTAATTTTGGCGATTATTCCTCCAGAATCATGATAAGGCACGCTATTGAATAGGGTAAACCGTTGAATGTCTTGGGTTATTCTCACAGCTTCTGAGAATAAAAAGAGAAGCTCATTCAAGACTACTGTGTTACACTCAAACTATTTTTAAGAAGACAACAGAAACACTGCATATACAAAGTTTAGAAATTTTTACTAATCTAATTAAGGTTGTAACAACTTAACAAATACAACGAACTGTTGCTATTAACACTCCAATTACAACATTAGAAGCACTCCCAGATCAGGCCTAGCTATTAAAGCAGAAACTTGCTGTTCAAGTGCATTCACAGAGCTTTTTCAGCAGTGTTCACTGGTGACATGCATTTACATCAAGGGTCACATTTTGTGCCAATGGCAGCTCTTCCTCTTCTGCCTGTTTTCCCATACTGGATATGTACCCAGCACACCTCATTCTGATCCTTACCACTGACTGCATCAAGTTACCTACTTTCTGCTGCCTGCCTTTGCTTTCTTGTCAGATGGAATCACTGGAATAGATAACTTAGGCAAAAGATGGTCTTAGTTTATTTCATGAAAACATTTTGGCGGCTTTAAAAATCCACTTTACACTTTTATCTCAGGCTGAATACTAGTGCTGGAATACACTGAACATAATATAAATATGCTTAGAAGAACAGTAATTGCCACACTTTAGAAAAAATTAACTTGAGCCTGTCAAACAATATGCATGATTGTGCTAATTGGTACCTGTTGTTTGTAATGCTTAATAACTCTATTTTTTTATTATTTTTCAAAACTGAAAGAACACTTGGCTGTCCACTATGGTAGGGTTACTGCAACTTCATGTTGACATGCTGGGACATGCTCAAATGGCCAGTTCAACATTTAACTCTCCGTTTATGCATGTGATTACAACCCGTTGCTATTGTGATGTCAGTTTGGCACATGTGTACATCTATTTAAAAAAATCGTTAGCAGATTTGTTAGCGTTTTCAGAACACTTGATTCTCAAATTATTAGAAATCACTCTGTCAGTTATTTGTATGGTTCAATATTGAGCCAACTGGCTAAAAACATTATGTTTTCAGTTTAGGCCTCTGTTCATTGATTTTCTGTAAATTTTAATGATAAAGCTTCTCAGATTGCTAGTCTGAGTTTTAAATGAATCTGGGATGATCACTGCATGATCCATTCTTTCTTAACATGATCTTGTCCTTAGTGGACCTGCTTGAATTAACACAGCAACTTCAGTTTCCCGTTAGTTGCCAACAGCTTCACATTAAAAAATCCCCTTCATTTGGGTTCAGAGATGTCAGACTCAAAGAACAAAGACGATTCTCATTCCAAACTCCAAAAAAAGGACTATTAGCATAGAGGGAAAAAAAATTGTGTTAGGCTGAGCCAGAAAAGTTAGTATCTAGCCCCAGCTGGAGATTCTAGTTGTCTGAAGTGCAGTGTGCTTCCGGAATAGTCCAAATGGCCCTTTCTTGCTTGAATAGGTCATGTGAGTGTAAGTGGGACTCTGCTGATGTGAAAGACTGATCATAAATCGTCACCTAGGAGAGGCAGTGAATGAGCAGGGTCTCCAGAGGTCAGAGTTACCAGGTCATGGTGGTTCCTGGCTCTCTTCCCTGGAGGTGCAGTGGAATCACGTAGTATCCTGTTTATCATGCTGGAAACACCCTCTGTTAGGTTTTCAGATTCTGGACTGCACCTCAGCTTGCTTTTTTCCCCCACATCCTAAGACGTTTCATGTAGAGTCAGAGAGGCTGGTTATTCATCTCATCACTGTAACTCTTATGCTTTAACAGGTCTAAGAGAGCTTAATTATTTTTTTTTCTCCTTCTTGCCTTTCAAAACATTTTCCCAGCTGGTTGCCTGTAAAACTCCTGGCATCCTGGGCATCTGGCTTTGTATGTATTTGCATCTAGTTGCTCTAAAACATCAGGAGGCATTCCAACTACAATGTGGCTGGGTAACTGGAAAACAAGACCGTAAGAGATTTATAAATAAGTCTCGGGCAGCTGGCTGCCAGTTTATTTTCAAGCATTTTTTCCCCCCCTGCATGTGTTATGGAAGTAAAGATCTCCATTAGAAAAGGTTGCCTTTTAAAAACAAACAGATATGCCCCCAGCTCTCCCCCTGCAAAAACCCCCAAACAAAAAACAACAAAGCAAACAAAAAAACAACCAACCAAAATCCTGAAAACCCCAAACCAGGATATTCTGAGAATGTGGTGTTGTTTCTTTGTTATATAACCAGAGTATATTTAGCATGAATTTATGTATGTTTTATCTGAAGAGCGATGCATGAAAAAAATAAAAATAAAATCTGAAATAATAAAGTAAAAAGACACAGGCAACTCTAATTACTTTCCCTTCTAGTCCATGATCTCCAACTAATTGGTGTACAGAGCTGGAATTGTACAAAGAAAGAGATTTCAGAACAGATCAGTTTCCTGGTGTTGAAGGAGAGGGAAAAAATTCCCGCCACAGCTTCAATTTCTACATATGAAGAAAGAGTTTTAATTCTGAAGGGAAGAACTAGAGGCAGAATTTTACCCCCAGATACCTTCAGCAG
>NW_010207889.1:17769-52656 GCF_000695765.1 Mesitornis unicolor
CAGAACAGAGCACCATGCAGATTTCATTGTTTATTTATAACTGCCAAAGGTGTTCAGTTCCATAAAATACCAGCCCAGCACTTTTTTGGAGGTTACAATAAAGCTTTCCTTTTGAGCAGAATGGCTATTTGCTAAATGGAACAGTAGAATTTCTATGAAAAGCATGAGGCAAAAAGATGCATAGTTTTTTTTACCTACTGCTACATCTTACAAACATTCTCCACCTCCCATCACCTCCTCCCCTCAACCCCACTCATGCTTACATAGATACTTTGGATGAATAGTGTTTGGGAAAGCCAGAGATCTATGTTCAGCTGAAGTACAAATAAGGCACATCAACCCTTGTAATATGCTCACACATCTTTACTAGGATTAGAGGATGCAGCCATACAAGCAGGTCAACTTTGCAATGAAATATGGGCTCTAGATTAGCCTAACCCAAAACTTGCAGATATTCTGGAATACCTTTTTGCTTTTTTCTGTTAACATCCCTTCTGGATTCTATTTCTGTTGAACACTTGATGAGAGATAATTAACAGAAGGAGCCTCCCTTCCGCTCCACCATACTTGGAAAGGAGGAAGTAGCAAAAATGCAACCTGACATGAACTGGCTGGGCTTTCTGATTTATGGCTCTTCATATCCAC
This sequence comes from Mesitornis unicolor, assembly GCF_000695765.1. Classification (NCBI taxonomy): domain Eukaryota; kingdom Metazoa; phylum Chordata; class Aves; order Mesitornithiformes; family Mesitornithidae; genus Mesitornis; species Mesitornis unicolor. Next base: position 18,415 of record NW_010207889.1, read on the forward strand.
AGTCAGCACTGCTAAACTTCTGTTAAGAATCCTTTCAACCTTATCTCTAATCTGTTAGACCTAGTACGAGCCTTTCTGAAATGTTACCTTTCAATTTAAAATTAAGTAAATAGTATGGACCCTCCTCAAAACTGAAAGCTTACAAACTTTATTATATCTTCAACTAGAAATAGATAGACAAGGGAAGTGGAAATGATGTTCAGAAGTGTTAAATGAAGTTAATAATAGGAAGCAGTGTTCTTTAGCAGTCAGAAGATCTCGATTATTGTGGTGATGTTACTGAAATGTTTAGTCTGTCGTTAACAGACTGTTAATCTCCCTAAGAGAGATTAAGTCTGTTAATCTCTCTAAGACTTTATTCCTCATATATAAAATTGAATATTTAACTGCTTTGTTATGTTAACTCATTGCTAAAAGATAGCGTGAAGGATAGGAAACTATGAATATATGAATAGATATACAAACCTTCCTTAAGGCTCGTAATACATTTACTAGGTCTTTTTTTCCTCCTTATTCATAATACCAAGATCACAATATAGGATCATTTTAAATTCTTTAAATTATTACTTTAGCAGAGGAGCAAGAAACAAAAATTACTGTAAGTAACATTTTATAATATGTTATGCTCAATTAACTGCAGTGAAAGTTTGGGTCTTGACTGCACAGACATGCCTCTAAGCAGTTGAGTTTTGAGGTCTAGGATCAAGTACCTAAAATATATCTACGCTTCACAATATTATAAGGGCTTCATCAAACTTTTCTTCACCCCTTCTTATCTTCACCATAAATTGCTGAATCCTTCTGTGTGTTTCAAACAGCATGGTTTTGGTTTTTTTTGTGGAGTGTTTTTTTTTGTTGTTCAGTTTTTTTGTGGGTTGTTTTTAAGCAGTCTGTAGTGTTCTTGCACAACAGAAATTAAACTGATGGAAAACTGCATTATTTGCTGGTGTTTTCAATCTGCATCTATACCAGTGTCCATTGTTTGAGTCAGATTATTTTCAAGCTGTTAACTGTCTAACCAACTGAATGCTCAAGCATAATTATGCTGATTATGTTCAAGCAGTTGAAAGCTCAATGCACAATGAGAAATAGGATAGCAATTATCTTCCTAAATTCCTTTACATGAACCACAGGAGGTGCTTGTGCTCAGGACTAGAGTCCTGGATAATTTGTATCATCAACACAGTTCTGTTTTTAGTTTCTTAATGTGTTTTGAAAAAAATTCAGCGTGGAAATGATTGAAGTCAATTTTTATGTTAATCCTCTGACTGCTGTGAGTAGGAGTAGGAGATGTGTGTGATTTCAGACTTATAAAGCAAATAAAAGTCAAGTAGTTAAAATTCTGAGCTCTGAAAATGCAAGGCAACTGCTTATCCCAGGTATTCATTAAAACCACATTCTAGTATATCCCAAAGATTAAAAATGAACCTTGACCAAGAAAATTAATTTGCAGCTAAGACACAGAAAGAAAGCTTAGTGGCTATAGTGTTTTCTTCTTTGTTCATTAAGGTCAGCTAAAGTCTTGACTCCTATGTAATCATACCATACTCCTGTTGCACCTCTTACTACATTTCAGAGGTGTTGCCATCCATAAAATATTGTATGTGGGGAGATGAGGAAATACGAGACTCTTGTATCTGAAAGAGAGCTTGGGAAAGAGGCAGCTTGTGAATTCTAGTTGGTAACAGTACAAAAGGCTTTGAAAGTGCCTACATATTAAAAGTATAGGATTACATTAGGCTTTTTAAACATTTTAGTTTTTGGTATTTGAATATATGTGATATTTCAATATGTGGTACATGTATCTCCTTAGTCTTTAGTCTTTAAACCTTAAAACATATGTTCTTAAGAAGACTCTCCTGTAATGATACATATGTATTTTGTGCAAAAAATGTGCATATAAAAATCAGTAATTTGACATTTTAAAATTATTATCCTTGTTTTCTGGAAAATGTGTGCAGGCAGAAGAGGTAAAAACTTGCAGGACTTATCAGGCAAAACTGTTGATGTTCGTAGAAAATCAACTTGAGTAAGGACTGAAAGGAAGAACTACTGAATCGACATTAAAATTAAATTCACCGGATTTTCTGATGACAGAGGTGCAAATAGGTTGGTTTTTTTTCTTAATTTTCTGCAGTTTCACTTAAAGGTGGAGAATTGTTTGTTCAGTTATTACTACAGATTTTATACAAAATAAAGCACCATCAGTAATAGTGCACTTTTTCTCAGAGCACGGTCTAGCTTGAGTTTTGTTAGAAATATATTAGATATTTGGGTTGTTCTTACTTCACATGCTCCCAGTCTGAAGGGAATGTCTCTTTCTTCATCTTGGTGATGGGCACTAAGGTGACTTACTAGACACCTGAGGCTATTATGTGGGGGTGTTACAGGCTTGATGTCACATGATAGATTCATCTGACCAGTGCTGAGAATAAGAAAAGGACAATAAAGTTTTTTTTATAATTTTGAAACTGACTAGAATATACATGAATTAAATGTATCTGAAATATAGAATAAATTTATGCTTAACCAGCTTAACAAATAGTGAATATATTAAAAGAATAATATAGGTGTAAAGGCTGCTTTTTTTTTTTTTACTTAGTTTCATTTTTCTTTTTCCAGCAGAAGTTCTAAACCAGTTCTTTCACGTAGTTAGAACATAAGTTTTTTTCCAATGAGAACTTCAAAAGAAGAGAAATAATCTCTTCATAAAGGTCACACACAAATGCTACGAACCTCTGAGGTCCCAAATGCATGTGAATGAGTACCCTGATATTTCCACTGTGTGTGTAGGCTAAATTGTTGCCATGTGTTATTTATTTATTACAAAAAAAGGAAACATAAAGTTATTTAAATTAGATATGCTTATGTTAGAAATCATATTAGATGCTATTGCTTAGGCTTTTTTCTAAGTTTGTTATGGAGCTACATGTTTTGGCTGTGTATTAGCTTAGAAATTTTAAAGTACCATTACATGGCTTGAACTACTTTGACTTGATTCACTTAGAATCTAAGGAAATTGAATCTTGAGACAAAGCTTAGATAAATTTAAAAGAAAGAAAAGCAAAACTAAACCAAAATAAAATCCAAAATCTGCTTTTTGTCAATGCATCCTTATGATCTGTCCTCTAAAAGGAGCACATGCTCCTTTAATAATATGGTATTAAAAAAGGAAGAGATTCATGAAGTCATGTGACAAGTTGAACAAGTTTTAAACTGTGTTTCTGATTTCATAGCACTAGCACAGAAGTTACTGCTTCAGAAAAACTGTGGAGTCTTGCTCCAAAGCCTCATGATGCTGAAAAAGTTTTATTGAGTGTCTTGAACCAAGCCCTAATTCCCTGTTTTCTAGATTGTTCTTCACATGTTTTTCTGATCCTCCCTGCTGATGTAAAATTGCTTGATAACAGTAGATAATGATTGGTAGTATGGAAGTTCTGCTGGAAATAATGTAATTTAGACATTATCATTTAGTTGACACAGACTCTTGCTGGTAAATATTAGTTCAAAATAGAGATCTGAGTATAAGAAAAGGTTAATCATAATTAACATCATGCAATGACTCCTTCTGTAAATTGTCATTGATTGCACTGAGGATTATATGCTCCTCTGCTTAATGATTCATAATGCAAGTATGAAAAATGAGGTTCGTATGTATTATTTCTTGTATAAATACATTTTCAAGTAAATGATATGCACATTCTCACCCAGTCACTGATATTTTTTGAACAGTTACATTTGAAGGCATTTGTCCAAAATGCTTTTCTATGATTTTCATCATAATCATAAATCACTACCTTGACATGAAGGCTCCCATCTACTCCAAAGCTTTTTTCTTTTTGGATTCAGTGCAATTTTTATTCACTAAGGAGCAAATATCTTCTCAGAATCATTCAGTGGGGTACCCCAACACCTATAGAAAGAGCACTCTACTGCTGAAAGAACTCCTCTCCAAGAAAGAACCATCTGAAATTGTTTCTCCTCACAAAGCTTGTCGATATGTTCTCCATCTTTCTTGACAGTTTCCAGTGCATTCTGTGGGTAACACAAATGTGGTGAGAATGCAAAGTACCCCATGTTCTCAGGCAAAGAGATGCTGTCAAAGACTAAATTATCAAATGAAAAATTGTTAAAACACGTTGATAAGTAAAATAGCAACAATCACAACGACCAGATGGTGCTCATAGAAAACTTGAAAGAATTAATCATTCTGTTCTGTAGGCTGGTAGCAAAAATATGTTTGCTATATTTAAATGAAGATACTTCACTGAAGAGTTTCAGAGTAATTGGAATTTTCTTAAAACTTTTTGTCAAAATGGTATTGAAAGAACTGTAGGCCTAATGGTTCAGAACCAGGTAATTTGGTTCAAGCATTAGGTCATGGTAATTTAAAGAGCCTCTTTGAATAGAGGGAGAAGAAAACCCAAGCTTAGTTGGGAAAACAGTCACTGACAGCTCCATGCCTTTTTTTGATAATGGCTTGTTTAGTCCAAACCTTCCTCCCTTCTCTCTTGTTGAATATTTTAGCCTTCATGGCATCATCTGATGAAGCGTTTGATAGCAGACTTTAGGTACAAAAGAAAAGCATTAAACCAGACTGTGCAGTCTGTTGGAAACTAAGATATTTTCTTATTTAATAAGTTATTATTATAAAGTCTGATCTCAGTGATACCCCTAGTGGCTTCAGTAGAGCCATGATTCTCAGCTTTTAAGAATCCTAACTATTTATTCACTCTTGCTTTAAGTATCAGATTACAGTTGAGACGGCTGTGAAAACCTTTTTCCTAGACAGTTTTCTATGTTTACACCCTTAAAATACATTTAAAGGCTCACAAAACAATTGCTTTAATGTTCTACTACTATAATTTGGATACTTACTCATTAAAGTTTGTCTCTTCCTGAGCTTTATACCGTGTGATATTATATATTCTAGAGCTTAGATAGAAGTGTAAGAGTTTCTTGGCTTCCACTCACTTGCTGTTGATAATTTTATTTACTGTAATAGAAAAAAAAAAAAGAAAAAAAAAGTAGGGGAATAAAAATAAGAATGTTTTGTACGCACAGTCTGGCTAAATGACCTGATTGCATCTTCCTTTCTTGCCAATGCTAGTGTTCAGTCTGCTAACAATAAGAAGCACTAGTCATAAATACTTATTTTAGGGTTTTATTACAGAGCCATTGCTGTTACTTTCAGTATACATTTTATTTTTCAAACCTTTGCATTTCTGATCTGTGTTTGATGGAGAAATGTTAAAAATCCATGTTATTGCTAAGTACAGGACTAGGAACTCCCCAGTGCTCTCCTCTGGATCTTCCCCATTATATCTGGGTGAGTTCTGCCTAGACCATGTAAGATGTGCTTATTGCAACCTGGGACTTCTGCTTGCCGTGAACGCTCTGCTCACAGCTGTGATTCTGTGATTCTCCAGTTGTAAATGAATCCTTTTCAGTATTATGTTGCCTGCTAGAGCCTAAGTAAGCAAAAGATTTTCCGCTATTATGGAGAGGCAGCTCTCTTCATTTTCTTCTGTCTTTAAACTGACACAGTTCTACTATAAAGCTTTTTCAGAGAGAACATTTTGTCGATATGTACACATAATTACATAAATATAGTTTGTCTCCTAAGAAAACATAGCATTACAAGCTGTATGCCTGGGGTACTCTGGGACAGTATTATTTTCATCTTGAAATGCGTATGAGAGTGATTCATTTTATGAATAGTGTAAGAAGAAATATTTTTAAGGAGATTATTAAAAAAGAGAAGTGTAAACAGAAGTTTGTTGGGACTGCTACCCTGTAGTCAGGGTAACATTTTCAAAGATATTTTTGGTAATGAAGCCCAACATGCTTGTCAATAGCAATAGAATTTTTAATGAATCCCTAAAGGTCATTTTGTCTGCGCATTCTCTAATTATGAGAACAAAATTATTTCAATTTGTGGGTTTAGGGAGCAATGTATGCCTTATGCTCACTATTCTTCAATGTCAGCAATGTAATGTTAAGAGCAGTCGAGAGTACCTTTCAATTAAGATCAAAGAAAACACAAACATAAATAAAAATATAGTATGTCATTTGTCAGATTGCAGTTATGTTGAAGTATAAATTTACATAACCAGTTAGATAATATCAGGATAAAACTAGGGCAAAAGAATCAGCTTAAGGAAAAAGAGGAGAAATTTTTTTCTTATGTTTAGCCTTTGTTGCACTTTCAATTTCTCTTTTTGTGCCTCTTTCCTTCTTTTTTGTTTTTCCTTCATTCTTCCTTTGTCACATTTTCCACTGAAATCAGTGAACTCTGCAATGTAGTTGAAGATAATGTTACAGTAATTTTTCTCAATTAAAACCCCCAACAACAGCCAGATTCAGCCATGTCACACTTATCTTTCTTTCAGTAATTAATGTGTCTTTCTCTAATTCACTTTTGCACAACACACAGGGGGAAAATAAAAAGTCATTGGTTGCTCTTCCTTCCTTCTTCCTTTTCCTGAAAGAAGAGGACAACAATGTATCTGATAGCTTTACCCTTGGAAGACTAATGAGAACATCCAGAGCTTTGTGGATTGGAAATCAATATGCATAAAGCAAGAAAAATGGGCAATGTTATCAAGTGAATAATTTGCACAGTCAGTGAACTCCAGAAAAAAATAGGCCATTTTCCTATCCCTAGTTAAGCTGGCAAACTGCAGGATAATCAATTCCAGCTGCATTTCCCAACGTCCCTTTGAAAGCATTCCCCTTTCTGCCATAACACTCAAGGTTTCTGCTTGCCTTACAATGGTCCCAGCTGTGTACTGATAGAAGTTTAGTGCATTTTTTGGTAACAACTAATTACTTTTTAAAAAGGGGTGGTTATCAATAGTATTTTTCCTCTGTATTTGAAATGGTGTATCAAATTTTTAATCTTTCTTTTTTAAAATGTAACCTGATGTACCCTTGCTTTGCTACACTGAAGTTCCATATTGGGAACTGTATTAGGAATAATATTTGTAGCTAACTGGATTCAGCTAAATCCACTAGAGCTCTCTGGTGATGAATAAGTCCTATAACCAATTTCAGAATAGAGCATTAGTTGTTCTTTTGCATCAGGGAATGTGACTTTTGGATTGGTAAGGCTTTGGACCAATTGATTGTGCTTTTTAAGTACGAAAGTGGCTATTCTAATTCTTAACTATTCTGTCCTGGCATTTTTCATGTGTAGAATGTAATTAGGTTTATCTGGAGGACTCTGCAGAATGTGAAAATTTGTAGTTGGAATCTTGACTCTATTAAAATTGATGAAAAGTTTTTATTGCCTGGAATGAAGTTACAGTTTCTAGCTAAGAAGTACTAGGCAAAGTTCATGAGTTGTGGAGATTTCTTATCTCAGATGTAAATTATAAGAAAATAAGCCTAGACTGTTAATTTTCCATGGCTTAAAATCTTCTGACCCTTACAGCATCATCAATTCTCAAAGTAGCAAAAAAAAGATACCATTTGAGTATATGAAAAATCCATATGGTTGTAGGATGAATCAAGTGTAGAACTTCAGAAAATATTCTTTTCAGTCAAATTGAGCTAGATTTCTTGACACTGAAGGTCTCATTCTATATTGGAAAATGTATTGCTTTATTTATGGGAGCTAAGAATTTAATGAAATTGACCGCCCTGGAGAGGAAGCTCTTTCATTAGTGCAGAAGTAACTGTGGGTTAATTTTAAAGGTCTTTTGCTGTAAATTTATTCTGCTAGAAGATTTACCTGGATCTATAAGAAGATATTACCTATTCACATTCATTTGAATACTACAAAGTCACACCATTTTCTTACTTAATCTATGGAAAGACATGAAGTTTATTTTCAAAAGTATACTGCTGGCTTTATGTTTGTACATTATAGGGGAAATTATAGCTGCTACAGAGGGAAGTTTCTGACTATTCTCCGTGAAAGCAGGGCTGGTCATTCTCTGTGGGATAGAGAAGATTTTAAAGCTAAAAACAAACAAGCTCTGCCCTCTCTCAGTATTTTTTCTAGAAGTCATTATCTCAATAAGCTTGAAAAAATTATGGGATAACATATAGATAATCAGGTAACTCCTTTACTTGTAAATAATGCTACAATCAAATTCACAAATTGTGTTCTATTCTCAGTTTATCTTCTCTTGTCAAACCAATTTTAAATCTCCCAAATTGAAAACAAGCAAGCAAAGCATACGTGGCTTATTTTGTATTGAGTATATAACATTCCTCAGCCTGCTTGCCATGCCACTCTGAAATAAATTATGCTTGCTTTTGCAATATAGGACAATTCCTGTTGAGAGTACACTATTTTGTCATCCATTTAAAAAACATTTGTGACTGCTGACAGCTCTACAGTCTTAAATTTTGATTAAGGAATTGAATTTTGAGATTACTGCTTACTGCTTCTCTGAACTATTCCATTACGAATGTCTTTACTTCACTTTGATTTTTATTTCTTGTAACCACCTTCACCAATTAAAGGTGAAAATGTGAATCAAGCATTAAGGTTTATTAGGAAAGGATTAGAAAATATGAAAATTCATGCCCACATCTAGAATGACGTGTGCAACTGTAGTACTTTTATCTCAAGAAATGCATCAGAAATATGGAACAGCTTCTCTACAGGAAACTGAATGGAGATGGGCATACCTACATTTCTGTGTAAAGAGACTTCTACTGATAAGGAGAGGGCAGTGGATGAGAAAGAAAGGAAGAATAGAACTTGAGGGCCAGTCAGAGGGCAGCCTTAGACTAGACCCAGTAATGTGCTAAAACCAGAAATTGTGGGGCAGTATGTCATTAAGCAAAGTCATTCATATGTCTCTCGAGATGTTTAAACCTGAAGGGACCTAAATTTTGTAACTTTCTGTGACTCAGTGAAAACAAGATTTCATCAAAACATGCACATTCCTTAATGAGCCTGAGGTTCTAACAAGTTGCTTGTTTCTTCATATTTGCTCCTTCATTCAGTTTGTATATTTTGTTGTAGTAACATCTCAAGATGGAAATGATCAATAGGGATGAATAATGCAGAGATGACCATTACACCAGTCAGTTTGTAATGTAGATTATAGACAATACACAGGAATGAATAAGAAGTTGGGTAATGATGAGGAGAGAACTAAATAATAGTGGAAAAAGAAGTGTTTTCCCTAACTAGTATATTCAGTTCAAACCCATGGCTACATCAAGGAGGAAAGCAAATCTTTGGACATTTTCCAGCTGTTGCTCTTCTGATTGCAGAGATGCATTTGATTCTCTTCACCCACTATGTACACATAAATACTGTATCTACCACTAGCAGAAATTTTCTTTGCTTATGTTAAACATTTGTGTAAAAATAGCCTATATTTTGTCTGCATGGTCTTGTAGTAGTTTTTTAAAATTATATTTCTGTTTTCCTTAGAGGGGAAGAGTAAGCTATTAATGAGTAATCAGATCAGACTCCGTTATCAGCATCACTAAGGAAGAAATCAGTGTAAGTTTAATTTAGTGGTAAAGGAACCTAGCAACATTATTTTCTCTGATAATGGAAAAATTATGTAAAGAGATCAATGTATTCATGGGAAAGGCTGTTGAAATTGTCTTATCGCAGTATGATTTTTCATTATTGCTCATGACTTTTTCTCTGCTCTTCTGACTGGCTTTCCAAATTCTAGTGAAAACCAAATCAGTATTTTTAATGAATAAAATTATTTTTCAGCTCTAAACTAAAACAAGAGAAATAAAATTACCTTCATGTCTTGTGTTAATGTTATGTGTTTTTTTTTCTTTTTATAGTGCATGTATTCTTACAAGGACTAAATGAAATTGGCTTTTTAAACCTAGCAATATCGTCTATTATTATTATTATTATTGGTAATATCTATAAGAAACATCTAGTGCCTGTGCAAATGCATGTACACATGGACAAAGCTTAATTTAGCTGTTTAAGAAACACTACCTAGCTTAAAAACTGTTGCCACTGCTGCAGGGCTAAGGCTAAATATTATCTTGTGAGTATTTCACAGGAAGTATGTATTTATTGTGTGATTAAGGGTAGCTGAAACTGTGTCTATCTTTCAGTCTTCAATTAAATGGCTTGAAAATGCAGAATAATTTAGCATTGTTCTAGATAAAATAGCCTGGAGTTTGTTGGTTTATTTGTAAATGTCACTTTGAACTGTGACTTTGGCTTAATCAATGTATTCATGAGCCTCAGGCCTCTGTGCACTTGTGCATGGCCCCACATCACCATGTCTGTGACTGGATGTCAGCTTTGAGAAATGATCTGTCCTTGCATATGGACTGAGGGGTATGTGCCACGTTTGAGGTGACTTTTATCAAATTCCTTCTACCATATGTGTTGTCTTAAAATCGAAAGACATTACAAAGAGGAAAAATAACGGTAAAACTTTTAATGGCTTGCAATGACTTAGCTTAAATGTAGACAAAACAAAATGGATCTTGCGACTTCAAATATTGCCCTCTTCTGACAAATCCTTAGAAGGATACCAGTTCTCTTATTTATAAAACACTTCTCTTATCTGATTCATTTTTTGCTTGTAGGTATAACCTTAACTGTCAAAATAAGGTTGCAAAGAGCTTTTGCAATAACCAAGGATTTGGGATATTCAACCATTGAGACACATTCATGGAAAGAGACTTTTGTCTTAGAGGATTTTATTTCTGGAGGTAGAATTGCCAAGAGTATGCTATAGAAACGTTTGAGTCTTGTCGGTCATGAGTAATGTTTAGAATATAAAGGCTCCTGACTGGGAAAGGTTTTCTTTAATTTCCAAATCTCTTTGTAAGGAAAAATTTGCAAATGAGTTTATGACAATAGATAATGAAATATTACCGGATAGGAGAAAGAGCAATGTGGAAACAGCGCTTTCTATTAACAATGAGAATGGTAGTCAAATAAATAGCAGAGTGAGTGGAAAACAGAAGAGCTAGTCCAAACAATGCCATTAGGAACTAGCATCTGCTTTTTAATTCAAGGACCCTGTGGGACAAAATAGAGGCACTTAGTGAATTCATATATTATTATGACACATAGTATTATACCACTAAAAAACATTGTGGAATCACAACCATAACAGATGTCCTGAAGGTTTTACATAGTTCAGGGAATGAAAATGGATGAGAGAAAAGTATGTAAAATGCAGACTCTGTATGAGTAAATACATTTTAAGTGACAAGAATTACAGGGAAAAGCATGGCTTTGATTGACGTTGTCAGTCTTAATAGGACATCTTGATAGGAGCAACTCCCTTATGAGGAGTGGCTGAGGGAGCTGGGTCTCTTTAGCTTGGAGAAGAGGAGGCTGAGGGGAGACCTCATTCATGTTTATAAATTTGTAAAGGGCGTGTGTAAGGGGGAAGGAGCCAGGCTCTTCTCAGTGATAGCCAATGACAGAACAAGGGGCAATGGGAGCAAGCTGGAGCGTAAGAGGTTCAACCTGAAGATAAAGAAAAACTTCTTTCCTCTGAGGGTGACAGAGCACTGGCACAGACCGCCAAGAGAGGTTGTGGAGTCTCCTCTGGAGACATACAAACCCCACCTGGATGTGTTCCTGTGTGACCTAGTCTAGGTGATCATGCTCTGGCAGGGGAGTTGGACTGGATGATCTTTCAAGGTCCCTTCCAACTCCTAATATTCTGTGATTCTGTGATCTTTTGATGCACAGGAGCTGTTAGTATTAAGTCAGTTTGGTGGATACGAGTAGGAGAGACTAAAATTTCTTTGAGTCAAAAGAGAAAAATCTATTATAAATGTACATAAAAAGTGTTGAAAAAGGGAGGAAAAATGTTCAGAGAGTTCTAAACTCTCCTAGAAAGTGTCTATGAGAAAAAAAGATAATTTCTGAAAGAATGCAAGCTTTAAGAAAAAGAGCCTCCAAAAAGTAGAACAAATGGATTGATAAGAAAACAGTTTTATTTTGGAGGTCAAGAAATACAGAGGTAAATACAGATTTGACAAAAGTTAAATGAAGTTAAATTTTACAAAGCTTATTAAAACAAATATTCAAGTATTTTTAAATCTAAATAAATAAAAAGAAAATAAAACCAGGCACGTTGTCAATCAAGTAGAAAATTGGGGTATCATACAGAGAGAACTGGATTATCTCCAAAACTAAAATGATGGGATTCTATACAACATTTTCTTGGTGACAGATAACAAGAATTTACATTAAAAATTGAGTAGGTGATCTGGAGGAAATGATAAAGAAGGAGAAGGACCTGCTATAAATGTCAGAATGGCTGTGAGAGACCAGCTAGATACAACAGTGAAGAAAAGGCAGATGTGATTGTAGAATGTGTCCAGCAAGGTATTTCCAACAGAAGAATATTCATACTATTGCACAAGGTTGATGAGATTTGTCTTGGGAAACCATATACAATCTGAGTTACCCATTCAAGAAAGATGGGGGTCTGGAGAAGTGCAGAAGGCCTAGAAGGGAAGGAAAAATTTATAGAAGAAAAATGCTTGACAGGCTTGGACACAAGGCAGACAGATGACATTATATACGTATTAAAAATGTATCAGAAGTGTGACTACTAGAAGGACATATACAAGTGTGTTTCAATTAGCTATAGATGAATCTACTCTGAAAATTGGAAGTAGATTTCTAACCCTTAAGCGTGGCAAAGTTTGCAACATCCTTCAAAAAAGTTCAGTGAAAGAATTGCAAAAATTGTCCAAGTGTGAAGTTACACAGCACCTGAAAGATTTTATATTGTGCTATATAATTTTCCATTTCTTATTTTAGGTTTTCTTATTATATATATTTAACCTTCTATAAACGATGACTTAAAACATAACCTTTTCATGTTTTGAGACTCATTTTCAGGCTCTGCAGACAGGCATTTATTCATTAGACTCTATGATGCATTAGAGTCACTTGTCTGCTCTTGTATATTATGAATACAGACATTCATGATCCAGTTGTTTACAGTGTCAGCACTGAATAGACATATATGAATTACCAGGTGGTTACTTTGGTTTAGGTATGACAGATATATGGCATGGTATTTTTATTTTATTATCTGTTTATTTTAAAACACTTAATTTATTGCTGGAGGAGTAGAGTCCCCAGAAGCAATAAACATCTGTTACTATTGTTAGTCTGAGCATTTTCACTCCATAACATTCCTGTCCCCTCTGGTAGTAGATGAAAAGAAGGGAGCATTGCCTAAGTGTCAGTGTGTGGGGATCTGAGTTGGGAGAATGTGACATGTGCATACAGCAGCAGGTAAGAGTTTATTTTGCTAGATCTGAAACCATCTTTTCTGTGGTAGTTCACACATAAACAATAGGAAAATCAGAATTTAAATTATACTCTTGTATCAAAACATGGATTTCAACATGGAGATATGAGTCTTGCACCCACGTATTTCTAAAGACAAAAACAAAAACAAACCTCCCCAAAACCCATTAGTGATTATTGCTGCATTTTGGCCAACATTTTTAAACCTGAAATTAGATTCCTACTCAGTTTAGACTACTTTTTTTCAGCGTTTAAGTTCGAAATGATTGTAGGTAATTATATTTACCTCAGGTAATTGGTATTCCATAGGTACAAAAGGTAGACTTGATAGTGCTTTTTATTATCACAGTTTTACATTGCTTTTTACTATATGACCTTATTTTCAGGTACTTTAGTAGCTTTAAAATGCATGTGACCTTCCCTCCTTCACTGCACCACCAGTCTGTCTCTTTTAGATATCTTTTTCCTGCTATTTCAGGTAAAATAGCTCAGCCATTTTCTGAAACTGAATTAAGGAAAAATTCTTATTACCCATGCTAATAAAATCATATAACCATTCAGTCCAAATAATCTCATATCCTCTGTATGGTGGAGCAGAGGCTTGAGATCAGAGGAACTAAATTTTGCCTGGGATGAGTTTTTTCCATACTTATGAAATTTGCCTATTGAATCACTAGTCTCTGAAAAATCTAATTTTACAGACATTTACTAGAAACATGAAGTTTGGTAGTTGAAGTCTCTGAAAATGCCCTCAGCACTAAACCTTCTCCAGAAATACAGCTTCTGGGTGAACTATTGCTGTTATCACTCCTCCCCACTGCAATTAATTTTCCTGCAGGGATTCAGACCATGGAGACCTCTCAGCCTGAATTCCTTGCTTGCTCTCAAACTTAACAGCATCTGCAAATGGTACCTATGGTACCAGAAGGGAAGTATCCATTCTATCCTGACCAGAGTGACTGTTCATGCTATTATCAGTTCTTTACTACAGGATATGCTGAGACAGTAAAACATTGAGTGCTTACGACACTGCAGCAAATACAGGGAAAGTCTCCTCTTGAATAGGGACTACACAGAATGCAGTAGAGACACACTGAACTATTTTGCTATATAATGTTTAGTTATTTTCAAGTTTTCAAGTCCATGTACTTAGAAGTTCTCTTCTGACTATGAAAAATGAATTCAGAAAGGCTTTCCAGATGGGTGATTGTCAAGAAGAAACAATCAGGGTCTAATTTTACTAGCATTTGTTTCCTTTCTTATTTTTTTAATTTATTTTACTTCTGCAAAATATTTCTAGGGAAAGGAGAGAGGAGAAGAAAGGAAGTGTTCTGGGTTTTTTTTTTTTTGAGACAATTTTCTGAAGAATTTTAATTCCAGCATTGAACATAGTACAAACCCTTGGAATAACTAGAAGAGAAATTATGCCATTTCAGGAAATGAAGGGCCTTTTATTCAGCACTGTGTTTAGATACATTATTAGGAGAGGGAATTAAATAGTGAATAGGTGCTCACTTACCAACCGTAGAACATACAGATCCCGCCACAGCATACATATGAAAATACTCATGTATCATGCATTCAGATTGCCTTTAGTATGTATCTCTTCAAATTCCTTAGTTATGATGTCTTTATTTGATGATGTGCCATAACAAATGGGAAGATAACTTCACTCTTCTGCCCATTGATCTTCTTTTCTTCACTCAAATTATGGAACACAGAGTGATAAACACAGCAATTTTAATGTTGGAGAAAATTTCTACTTTTTGACTCCATCTTTCTTTTAGGGATATTTCTCAAGCTCCTTTTTTTTTAAGACATGTGAAAAGAATGCAAAAGCAAAGACATGTGAAAAGAATGCAAAAGCAAAAAAAAATAATCATACTTTCTAAGCCATTTTTGTCATCTTTGTTGTACTCATCTGCTTGGTTTTCAATTTCTCTTTTTATAATATCAGTCCCAAACTGAATCCAATTAGTCCTGCTGTGAAGCTTGAGCATTGCTAAGCAGAGCAGAAGGATTATTGTACTGGTTTGACACATTCTGTTATTGTTAATATAATCAGGTGTAGCATTTGTCTTTTTTCAGTGTAAGCATCTTATATTTGAATCTCAAGCAATTTATGATTTAAAGTATCCTAACCATATCTGTCTTTGTAGGAATGTTCCTCGGCCCACATTTCTCATAAATACTTGCTTTTGGTTCAATATATCAGTACCATTGCAATTTTTTTGGACTGAAAAAAAACCAACCCATATAAAATGCATTAGGCAATGGAAAACTAAGGCAAAATGAGTCTCTGTGGCATGGAATATGCAGAGAATATGTTACAGATTAGGAATCATTTGAAAAAATGGTAAATAAAATACTTTTAATAGCCTAATTCAGGTGCGCTTTAAAGGCTTCCACCAGAGAGAGCTGTTTATACAAGTACCAGAAGCAGTTTGGAATTTCAAGATTGTTGTTAAGTAGATAGAGAAAATTGAACAGGAGAATATCAGATAAGAGCCTCCAGGAAGAAAAAAAAAAAAAAAAAAGGGGGCTGCTAGGTTAAGTCATGTAGTAGGCAAGTTGCAAGATAGTTAAGTTCAGGTGAAAACGCTCCATAGAAATAAGCTCAGCAAGTGCTCATGACTGGAAAAAGAGCTCTGGCCAGGAAAGCTATGGCCTGACATAAGGGAAGGTTACTGGGTAATTTCAGGAACTGGATGCTAAATGCCTCAGCATAACTGAAGTAAATGCTTATCTATTCACTTGTGTATGTACAGAATTAGTGAGACTTAGTTCGTTAATCGGATACCTGATATAGATCATAGAATCATAGAAGAGTTTGGGTTGGATGAGACCTTAAAGATCACCTGGTCCAAACCCCCTGCCATGGGCAGGGACACCTCCCACTAGACCAGGCTGCCCAAAGCCTCATCCAACCTGGCCTTGAACACTTCCAGGGAGGGGGCATCCACAGCTTCCCTGGGCAACCTGTGCCAGCGTCTCATCACCCTCACAGTAAAGAATTTCTTCCTAATATCTACCCTCTTTCAGCTTAAAACCATTCCCCCTCGTTCTATCACTACCTGCCCTTGTAAAAAGTCTCTCCCCCAGGTTTCTTGTAGGACCCCTTCAGGAACTGCAAGGCCGCAATAAGGTCTCCCTGAAGCCTTCTCCAGGCTGAGCAGCCCCAACTCTCTCAGCCGGTTGTTGTAGGGGAGGTGCTCCAGCCCTCTGATCATCTTTGTGGTCCTCCTCTGGAGCCATTCCAACAGCTCCATGTCCTTCTTATGCTGGGGCCCCAGAACTGGTCACAGTACTCCAGGTGCAGTCTCACGAGAGCAGAGCAGAGGGGCAGAATCACCTCCCTCGCCCTGCTGGCCACACTTCTTTTGATGCAGCCCAGGATGCGGTTGGCCTTCTGGGCTGGAAGGGCACATTGGTGCTCCTCGAGACTGCTCTCAAGCCATTCCCTGCCCAGCCTGTATTTGTACTTAGTGGCGGATCGGCACCCCAAAGATAATGTTTTCATTATTGTTTAATGAATCTGCAGTAACTTGGTTGTCATGGAGGATACAGATAGCCAGCAGTGCAGCATTTTAATGATTCTGACTTACTGCAAGAAATACAATGCTATTGCTATTCATTCAGGAAAATTAAACATAGTAATGGTGATATTTGAAACAGAAGGGACAGTAGACTCTGAATGGTAGAGTGCAAACATTCGCTACCAAGATGTCTTAGCTACAGATACCACCTCCTGAGCTTGGAAATTGATTTCAAAATCAATACTTGAAATAAATTGAAACTGCTATTCTAGGTCTCTTTACTTTTTCACTACCAAGTGGACATGTAGCCACACACACTGCTGCAGATGTCAGTAATGTAATAGATTGACACTGCCATAGGAGAGGAAAGGCTAAATTAACTTATTTTGAATATTAAACACTGTATGTCTACCTGATGGTTGGTTTTTTTATTATGTCAGAAGAAGCAGTCTTAGGAAACCCACATAAGACACTACTATAACTTACACTGTCACAGTATCTAGTTAACCTAACAGGTCAGACTCCTGCCGTGGTATACACTGTACATATAAATATTTTCTTGGATTCAGCCTATGTAAATAAACAAAAGTCCACATGTTTTAATTTCTGCTAAATCTTCCAATCGGTGATCTTCTTCCCTTTGCAATAAACTAAATAATTTGCCTTCGTAATATGTAAGTTCTAAGGAAGCAATAGTCTTTTTTTGTCTTCTGTGACCAGTCTGACCAACTTTCACTTCTTTCCAGAAAAAAAAAAGAGTAGAGCTCTTTCAGTTCCTGTTACCTCTCAGAGCAGACTATGTAAAATTTTACTAGTTCCTCTGTAGATCAGAGAAAAATATAAATCTTTTCTGAGAACCTGTGAGTTCAAAGTGGAAGGTCAAGAATATATGGTAGGGAGGAGAAGGTAATAAGAAGACAATCAAAGCTCACAGATGTTAAAAATATCAGGAAATCAGTAATATGAGATAACCCGCCATTGACTGTTTTTAACAAAAATTGCCTAATATTTACTTTAACATGGTTAATCTCAAAGAAAGACATTATCTGGAATATAATGTAATTAACGCATTGATGCACCCATATATGGAGCTTTGGATAACGTTTCTTTGCTTTGTTTGTTTTCTTTTATCACTCTAAACTACTTCTACCATCTCTGCTGTATTTACTTGTAAATGCTGAAATTAATTATTCTCATACTTTACAAAAGAAAAAGAAAAGAAAAAAGAATTCCCCTACTATCTCTGAAAGAGCCCTACTTTTAGGCAACTGCGATTTGAGCCAGATTTTCTTTACTTGTTTGAATAGCCTCCTTGGTATCCTTTTACCATTTCCATGGGTAAAGTGAATGGTGTTTGAGATCCAGCTGTAAAACGCACTGAGCAAACTCAGTTCCCATAGTGTGCAAAATTCTTGTCCTTGTTTTTCAGAATAATCCAGAAAGACAATTTTACAGTAGCTCCCCTGTAAGGCAGTCTAATTCTACACTAAGAATATTTTGTATAGACTAAATGTGGCCATGTTGGGGGTTAGTGGAGAAGAGCTACTAGACTTGAAAATCACTCCCTAATTTATCTCATAGTGCTTCCATCTGCAGACAAGCCCTTATAATTCCTTATTTCTCATTTGTACAAACTCCTTCTGTAAGAGAAGTTAAGAGAACTTTGCTTGAATAAGAACAGGTTAAAATCTCAGAATGAAGATAATTTATCTGAGAGTTGTGGGCACTTTGCAGGTTTGAGCCTGTAGGCACTTACCTTTTCTTTAGATTCAGACAAGTTTTCAGTTCCTGAAATGGGACTGAGTATCATATAAAAATGAATGCTCAGTATTTCTGTTGCTGTAATTCTATTAGAGAAAGTGGCTGGCATATGAGGAAAGCCAAATGTTACATTAACACACTAACTAGTCCTACCACTATCAAACTTCCCTTACGTTTCATTATAAAAGTAGTGAAGTCAGCTTTTTATGGCAGTTATCAGCATTATGGAATGAGGGATAAGACATCTACTAAATTCTCTATTGGACCATTTTCTCTAGGTGAAATTTAGCATAATGATTTCAGCAGAGGAAAGGAAGCCTTGAGAGCAAAAACTCCTCATTGCAGTGTATTCCGTTTCATTTTAGTGGGGAAGAAAGTGCTTGTGAACTGGGAAAATGAGCAAGCACAGGGGTTATGAAAGCTGTCTTTTATTCTGTCGTACACTGATGTTTACAGCATAGCGGAGTTTTGATCCCTGAGGTGGCCTTCAGTGCAGTGGTATGGACTAGTGTAAAAGCACTGAAAGTAACAAATTACAAAAATACTTATTTCATAACTAGATGGTACCTCCATGGTGAAAAAGCCTACCTATGGGGCTGGGACAGCATTGTTTCTTTCCAGAATCTTTCTTTGAAACTATTACCCTGAAGAAGAGAGGAGGGACCCCCACTGTTTACCCTTCCGTCTGTACTAAGCTTCTCATCACAGAGGATATTGAGGTGCCTTTCTTTAGACTAGCATTGTATGTTGTGGTATTCCTTTTATTTCATAGTATTTGCCAAGGCATGCTGTAGATGTGTTTCTCCGAGTCAGTCCCTCACAGGGATATTTTCAAGTTGCCATATGCTAAGAACCATGTAAAAGTAGTGCAGTTTGCCTCATATTGAATTATTCAAAGAACAAGAAAAAAAGTGGGACTGTCCCATAACCCTGATCAAAATATGCATTTCTGTCTCATCTTTTAAGTCTGCACTGTGTCTGCACTGAGGAAAGACTGACAGTGAGTCAAGGCTCCTCTGCGTCCTGTGGTGCGAGCAAGGGATTTGCATATGAAGGGATCCGTTTCATAAAAAGATCACAGGAGAACAGTCAAGCAGTCTGCTATGGCAAAAGAAACCTGTGAAAATCATGTAAAGTCAGATGAATGATTCTAAGGTAGACATAGCAAAATTCATTGCTGAAACTTAGAAAAAAAACCTGGCAATTCTGTGCTGTATGACCAACCTCTGCATTACATGTGGCAGTGTCTATGGTCAGTAACTACTGTGGGAGAAGGAGTATTAAATTTCCAACTGAACTGATTACAGTGTTACTGTATGCAAAAGCCCAAATTAAGTTCTTTGTAATTTTAGGTTTTGTATGCCAAATCAAAATTCTGCATTGTGATTACGGTGAAAAATAAAATTATATGATGAAGTCCAAAAGTGAGAAATGTATGTAAATCTATCTGGTTTGGTAAGAATGCCAGTCTTCTGATTTTGGTCACGTTAAATGTTTAAACCACCAGTTTTTAATGGAAATCTGTGTATAGCTAAAAAAAAAAAACAGACCCTCAGTGGTAGTTAGGAGGTTAAGAATCATGCTGAGCATGGACATTCCAGTCCAGTTGCTGTAGTGCAGCTTCTTAATATTTAAGATTAAGAATAAAGTCACTTGGTTGCATTCTGGCATTGTGAAATTCTATTCTATTCAGAAACAGGCTAAGTGTGCTTTAACTACTCAATGAGAGCTGGAAACTGAGGCTAACCTGCATTTTGCTCTCAGAGGGAAAAGCTGATACTTTCATGTGTACTCTTTGAAAATACATCTGGCATTATATTTTAAGTTCTACTTATAATGAACATTATTATAAGTCTTTACCTGCATAATACTCCCTGTACACATTTTAAAATAAGGATATAATGAAATACACTCTAAAATTATTTTTTTTTCCTGTCAGTAAAATTTAAGTGACATATAGTGTCAGTTTGTGTTACAAAATATGAGTTGAATTTTTTTTTAGGTTGTGATTTAAATAGAATCCTTTAAATTCAGTGTACTTTGAGGAAGAGTTATAAAGAAATGAGAGAGAGTTTTAAGATAGAAATTGATAAAAGACTTACTTGGTGTTTGGGAGTCCTGTGCAAGCAGCTAAAAAAGTCTTTGGAACAGAACCAATCTTTCTGTGAAAGCTTTATTGATTACACAGAGAAAAGTCCATTTCAAACACTTTCATTGCCCTGTGTTGCCTGAGGAAGCAAAATCAATTACACTTAGATTATGAACTTTTTGTTTATGAACTCAGCTGTCTGAGTGGACAGCTGGAAGAAAGTAGCATTATTATTTCTTCTGACTATAAAACAAAGTTATTAAAAAGCCCCTATTTTTCCCATATGTGTATTGCTTGTGTTTTCCAAAACATATGTAGCATGAAGTGGTTTTTCATGTGCTCCAGCTGGACCCAGTACATGCTGACTCCTGGAATGGTATTTTAGGGCAGACAGCTTCTCAGGTCAGGACCCTGAGGGCTTGTGTGTACCAAACACCTCTTGTGGATAAGACCTGGGCTGCAGTCCCTGATCAGTATTTCTGTAATTACTCCAATTGCTTCAGGCATTCATCTAGCTGTAGTTGATTTAGTTGTGTTAGAAGAATGACTCAAATATATGTATGGTTAAATAAGTGTAAAATAAGCTACCTAAACAACTGTCACTGAGCACTGTGAATGCTGCTTTATACAAATAGTTTAAACTACTCTTTGACCTAAGGAAAGGTCTAAGCAAGAAGAGAGTGAGTACTTCTCTTTTCCTTTACTTAGGATGAGTTAATGTTAGGCTGCAGCTGAGTATACATTCTGAATTTGAAAGGTGCCTTCCCCTGCAAGGGAAGGCTACAAGAGATCTCCACCCTGTGGGAAGAATAACAGATGCTGGTGCTGGGAGAGCAGGCAATGAGTAGGGAAGGGCATGGTGAGGCTCTGAAAGAGCACAGTGTCTCAGCTCAAAGCAGCAGTGGCTGCGAAACTTCTGGGCAGCGCAGGTCATCTCTGCATGTGGCATTTGAGATTTAAGCTGTTGGGGGAGAACTAATTCTTGAAGGCCAGAAAAGGTGAATTGCATGTATACTCTATATTCACTTATTTCTTCTTGTCTTCAGTGATGCGCCTGACATTTGACAGCTCATTGAAGGTGAAATTATGTGCCCTGCTTGTTATAGTGCTGGGTCTTTTTTCAATTTGTGCTCAGATGATCAATCCAGCTGCAGTTGGTACCCGCAAGTTCTTTAACTCCCAGGAACTGTGCAGTTGATTAAATTGACTCAGAAACAGCATCTTCAAACAACACTTTTATTTTTTTTCCTTCCCCAAAAGGCTCAAAGCATGCAAAGAAATGGGTGAAAATGATGAAAAGCTTTACTTGCTTTCACTTAAATCTTTCCTCGGAGCTTACAGTTCTTTTCACTCCAACTGACCCTCATTTCTGACTGTGAGAAACAGACTGTGCTATGCACAGCGTGTTTTCTCTGTCTTCTTGTAATACCTTGCCAGCCTGACAGGTTTTAATGACTTCTCGGAAAATTTAGCAACAAAATAGAAAGGATCTGAGAAAGATTTCTTGCCTGTAATATCAAAAGTTAGAGTATGCTCATTTGTACAATAGCACTAGATAGTTCCAGATTTAAGACTCATATAAATTGTAGACAAACATGTAGAAAGACTGGGAGAGTGCCTCAAAGCACTTGCAGTCGTAATCTCTTGTCCTCAGCCTATGGTTTTGATATAACTCTGAGTGCTAGCGTTACTAGTAGAATTCTGGCAGGTTATCAAGCATTTAAATAGATTAAAGTTCTTTCTTAGGAAGGTTGTTTTTTTCTGTGTTTTTGTTTGTTTGGTTGTTTGATTTTAAAAAGAAGATTGTAGGAAAGATTTACTGGAGAGTTAAATAATAATGCGATGAAATGTTAGGATATTATAAAATGAACAAACTTCCTACATTTAAGATCTAGGCATACCAACTTCTGTAACATTCTTGTTAGCTGTGATCTTGCATTTTCTGTGATAGTGTTACAGAAGTATGCTTGAAATATAAAACATTTAGAACATTCCAAAAATACAGTGTTAGGATTTTTTAGCACTTTTCTCTGTACAAGTATTAGTCCACATTAATCCCAATGTTTGCTTTTAATATGAAAAATAAGGGTTTGTAAAATTTGCAGCATGTGTAGCAAACTGTATGTTTGGGTGAGCACGAACTATTTTTCCCTCAAAATGACTTAATTTACATTAGTTTCTTGCCTACAACAGGAGCTTAGTGATAAATGTAGCCCCACCTTAAAGCTGTAGCCTCACTTAAAAGTTCAGGAGACGTTTGAGAAACCCTCTGAGGGGAAATGTGGGAACCACTGGTTTTAGGGAAAGATTACTCCTGCTTTCAATTCACTGGTGTTTTGAATGATAAAAAAATATGATTCTGTCTCACCAAATGGACTATTCATGTTTGCTTTCTGGTGTAAATGTATTTGGTGGAGCTGTCAATTTTATTAAGCACTATGGCTCAGAACTTGCAGCTCACAAGAGTGGGCTGACTCAGGTGTTTTGAAGCTATCTTTGCACCTTTCTGGTTTTGGTTTGCTCCTAGTTGTGGAGTACCTGTCGCTGTAATTCAGGTAATTACTTTTACACAAGCACTTTTGGGTCAGTGTAAGAAAAGTGATAAAGGGACATACTCTAGATAGTCTCTGGATGCTACTGTCTTTAAAAGATGTTTCTATATGAGGCAGCCCCTTGAGACTACATATACCTTCTTTCCACAGGAGATTAATTCTCTCAGATGTGTTTTACTACTTTGAAAGAAAGAACTGAAACATAGTAGAGAGTATTATTCTTAAGTCCCTTTTGGAATCTAGCCCAGCTTCTACACAGTGAGATAATTATCACAATGGGCTTCAGAGCTTAAGTCTGAAAAAAGAAATTATGTGAAATGGCTCTTTTTCAGTGGTTATCCCATTGTTCTTATAGTGTGATAGAAGCTGAATAAAGGTCCCAGATTCCCTTTTTAGTAGAGCAGCTTCTTTTAGGTTCCTCTCTTTTCTTCTTTCATTTTTTTTTAAAGACTACAGCATTCTATTCCCGATCTATAGGTCCCTGAAGTTCATGAAAGTACTCTCTGACTTTGGGTTTTGATTTGCACCCGTTAAATTAAGCCAATTCTGAAAGCATTTTAGCAGTGTGGCAATCTGTGAGCAGTACCATATGAAAATACAGTCAGTTCAGTTTGGAAATACCCGAATACTTGTTTATTCTGAGCATTGCCATTTCTGTAACTTTCATTCTGAACAAAACAAGACTACAATGTCACATTTTTTGGGAGCCAATTGTAAATTCTGGGGTTTTTTTCTGCTTTTTTACCATGAACTATATGAGCTTCCACTGCTTCATGTCATTTTGCAAAGCAGTCTAAACTCCAATAAATCCATGTTTCCTTTAGAGGTGGTTTACCTCAGTTTAGAACTCACCAAATATTCCTGAAATAGTGCTCTGTGAGTAAATATGGACCTCTAAAATGAAATAAATATTTTTGATCTTTAAACAATTTACCGTAATCCAAGGTTTCTGGCTGACAGTGACACCTGATGTATCTCTGTTGTCTAAAACTATGCTACCTGAAAGGGTAAATGTTATTGACAAGCTTCAAATTGGTCTGTTTGGTTTTACTGAATTTTAATTAAAATGAATTGGACTTCCCTAAAGTAGTCACTGGGAAGGAAGATTATATTAATGAAGAATTGTGTGGGTAATTTACAAATACACCTTTAAATACCAGCCAGACATTTTCAGTGCAAACTGGACTCAACTCTTTTCAGGCTACATTAGTTGAAATTAACTTAATTGACCTTCATCTATCTTTTTGCATAATGTTAATCTTCTTTGTAGGGCTTAACAGACTGAATATGCCAACCAGACTGGAAAATATTAGTTTCTGCACATAGGTATATGAACAGTTGCTGTGGTCTTGCTACAGCTTTGAAAATGAGGTATGTGCTGACAGGAAATGATAATGACTCAAATTCTTCTTCTGAGCCTTTCCTGCTTCTTCTGTGCTTACAGAGAAAAAGCATATAGTTTTGAAAAAGAAGCATCCCACTTCATCCCCAATGCCTGGGGTGTAGTAAACGGGCAAAAAAGGGTTTTTACACATTGTTATTTTCGTTCTGCTCCTTGTATCTCACTCAGCTCATTCACAGAACTGCGTGCACTAATCACAATGTTCTTGCCCCAAAAGGATGGGGACAAACTACGGCATCCGCTACAGCCACTCAGTTCAGCAGAACTGATGGAACTTTGTATCCTGTACAGATGTGAGTCTCAGACTTTGGTGATCTAGGAACAAGTGACTTTAAGATTTTCCTATGTATTCTCTACATCATTTTTTATCAAGAAATGCTCCAAAGTAATTACTTTCAGATAGCAATTTTTGTTCTATTTGTAATATTAAAACTTTAGGTTAGAGTTTGGTGTAGTACCTCTAAGTAAGTAATGACACGTGTGCTGTGATTAAAGAAAACAGATTCAAGAGATGATGAGCAGTAATGTAAATAGTAAGGCAAAAGAAAAAAAGTTTCTTGGTTTCTCTCTGAAAATTTACTTAACTCTGTTGTCTGAGTAGACATTTTGATAGATTGTAACCATGTAACTGTAAAAATAAAAGTTACTTTTATCTGCATGTATTATTAGCTGTGTGGTGGTAAAAGCTTATTTGCCTCCCTCACCTACCATATCACTGTACTAAATTATTGTCAGTACATGCAGCCTAGATCTTTCAACTGAGTATAAATTTTATGTAGCCATGCCAACTTATGCTAACTCTTAAAAAATAATTTCAAAATCAAGTACATGCCTCATTAGTCTGATTTGCAGGAAATAGAGAATTAACAATTATAAATAGAACGCTTTAAATACAGCTTAATTAATTCCATGTGTGAATGCGCTAGCTAAATATGGTTCTGCTATTATTAAAAAAATGCTTTAGGTAACCTAAATGTTTCGGCTTCCCTTTTAAATCACCATCTTTTTACCTCATCTCTGATATCACTGAAGCTGACCTTCACTCTACATTTCCATTCATAGTGTCATTTCCTTGCTACTGGGTGTAAGGTAGTCTTTTGAGAACTGACCTCATGATTTTAAATTGTACACTTAGGGTCACATTTTCTATTTGGCTAAATCTAGTGTCTTCTCTTACATTGAGCCTATCTGAGAAAACAGTCTTCTGTCCTCAACTACAGTGCTGTAGAACTCCTCAGCAGCCTCACAAGAGTCCCTCCTCACCCACAACAGAACACATCCATGCCTTTGTGACCCAAGGTGCACTTTTTGGCCTCAGAGGTTAGGTCACAGCTACAGCTTTAAGACCAGAAACTGCAGTATGTGGAGAACAATACAGTGTTTGTGTACAAAATACACAGAATGAACAATAATACCATGTTCCCATTTGGGCACCTGGGTTCAAGTAGCAGAAAACTCTTGAGGTCATTTGTTTTATTACAGTTGTTGCAACTTCAGTGCTTAATGCAGGAATTAATGAGGACTCTGGCATCTTCAAGACACCTTCATCTTATACAGGTTATTAATGTTTCAAAAGATCTTCCTTGTGAGTGAGAAAGATCTGGACTTTGTGTGAGGTTTGTTGTTTTCTCTACTGTGAGGAAGTAACACATTTCTTTGGAACCAACAGCTTAGTTTCTGAATTTCAACTTTTATGATTCATTTAGAACATCAAAAACAAACTTTGAATTAAAACAGAATTGGTATCCTCGTGCAAACCTTTAGAGAAACTGATTACAGGTGCCATTGTTTGTCTCTTTCAGCACTGAAAAAAATCTTCCTGTCACACACTGATCCCTGGATGTTCATACTGACAGTAATTAGAATCTTTGCCAGCTGGCCTTATTTGCAGGTTTAGTCAATTTATCTTGATAGGGAGGTAGATTTAGCTCACTTCCATATTTTTTCAATCTGAGGGTATAGACTTGTTCAAGTCTGGTCACAAAATTATGTTTGTGTGCATACTTATGAAAGCATATGAAAATGTTCTTTGTGAAATGACTATTACTTCATATATTTTATCATTTTGATAAAAACATAAAAGTTACGCAAGACTTTTCTTGTTATATGAAAATGGAATAATATTTGCATAAAGGTGTTTGATATATTGCTATTTACCAAAAAAGATGCAGCATCTAATTCTGTCAGGCCCTAGAAACAGACCAGGTGAAGATGACTGCTAGAGAAGAATCCATGTCACAGCCGGTTTTTGTTGGCATTTTTACATTTGGGTTTGCTGAAATGAAACAAAAGCTTTTGTGAGTCTTTTTATGCTGCAGTGTTTATTTTCAGATTTAAATGTGATTTTTCCATTTGGGAAGATCCCTAGGGTATTCTTTGATGCTGTGAGAATGCCTTTTACATCTGACCTCAGAACAGATTATTTAATCTCTGATAGCTCTGAATCTCATGAAACAGGGACTTGAACATGCGCCTTTCACAACTGAGGCAGTTATCTTGGTCTTCTGATTACTGAGCATGAAAAAAAGCAGGTTTAGTATTCTGCTACCCCTTCTAATTAGTCATCCCTTCTGATTGACCATTCAGTAATCTAGATAGAAGTAGAGGTTACAAAATTATTCATAAATGTGACTGAACATTTCTTTGGTATTCATTTTTCTCAGATGTTTCTTTTGTTTCTCTGTTGAATAAAAGAAATGTCTCTTATTGTTAGAAGCATTTTGTATTTTCTGTTGGTGGTTAGTCCTCTTCTGTGATCTTTGATTACTTTAAATAATGCTGCTGAGCCAAAACCCAGTTCTATCCCTAATCCATAAATAAAAAGAGAAATTGTCAGAACAATACTTAAGATTTTTTTTGTGCTGTGCTTGAATGGTAGTCATGCTTGTCATTTTCTTTGATGTCTTAGATGTATGCATCAGAGAGAAAATACATTGGCAAAATACTTCTGAATTATCTAGATGTGATCAACTTAAGTAATATTTTTGAATTCATCAATGGTTTAAATCACAAGCTTGTTTGGAATACAGAGTGGGTTAATATTGCTGGTATAGATGGGAGGTCTTATACAGTAGTTAATTCAAATAGTAGTTAGTTTCTTACTGTTAAAAACCTAATGTTTGCAACATGGTGGTTTTCAATTTGCAAAAATTGTAAAATTATATTTAAGATTATTAGTTGCAAAATAGGTAGTAGTTACAGTTTAGATGAGAAAAGACCCAGAAAACAATCCTAAATTTTAAGATGTGATATTTAAACAGCCTGCTTTTAATGTGATTTTTCTGTGAGGAAGAGAATAAGAGAAATTGTGAAATTACTTCAGAATCTCTTTCTGGAGTACACTTAAAACTGAAAAAGATAAAAATAAAAATAATATAGACTAAGAATACTTTCAAGGCTCTTTAGGTTATCTTCTTACCCAAAGGCAAGATCAGCTGTACTTGTCATTTCTGTCAGGTGTTTCTCTAACCTGTTCTTAATGAGCTCTGGTGATGAATACTCCATGACTTCACTGATGCAATCTGTCCCAGTACTGTGCTGATGCACTACTGCTTGCTCTTCTTTAAAGCCGTTATATCTTGTTTATGATCATGAAAACAGACTTTTCTTCCTCTTTACAGCAGACTTCTATGCATTTGAAAACTTAGTAAATCTTCCTCAGATTTGTCCTCTCTAGACTGAGGAATCTCATTAGGTTCATTTTTCAAGGTAAATTATACTTTCTAGACTTACTGTTCTCAGTGATCTTCTTTGGTCTCTCTCCAGCTGGCCTGTATCTTTCTTGAAGAAATATCCCTGACTGGACAGAACTGCACAGAGTAATAGTACTTTGTATATCTAGCAAATAGCACATTTATTTCCATTTATATTGCTTATGAAAAAATTCTTCTTAGGCTAAAAAATAGTTCCATTATTTATCTGCTTATCTA
Source organism: Mesitornis unicolor (assembly GCF_000695765.1). Lineage (NCBI taxonomy): Eukaryota > Metazoa > Chordata > Aves > Mesitornithiformes > Mesitornithidae > Mesitornis > Mesitornis unicolor. Next base: position 46,930 of record NW_010207889.1, read on the forward strand.
AAGCAAATGCAATTAGAATGGTTTGACTTCAGATACATACTTTTTTCTGTTATTGACTCAAGGTTGAAATTAAAAAAAAGAGCAACAAAACAAAACCGCAATCAGTAGCTCATTAATATGACTGTTTTATAGGACTACTTTGAAAACAACTGAATACAAGTACCAAAATTTGCATATGGCTCAGCAGGGAAAAAGTATTTTACTTGTTTGTTTGAGGGACTTTGTAGTTTGCACAGGCATTAGCAGATTGAAGTGCATCACTGACATGCGAACTCACGTGAAAAACAGAAGCTGACTCCATTCTAAGCATTATCTCATGTTGATTAATGTGAGAGCATGTGTTCCTTTTCCCCTTTTTCTTCCAGTTGTCATCCAGCCTCACTGAGCTAAAGGTTAGGTTGGGATTTTTGACATGCACTTAAAAGGACATGTCATATGCTCAACACATAAGTGCCAATAATTGAAATGGGGTATTAAAAGTTGTTCAGAGCATTGCAACCACACGAAAAACAACAAACTAAACTGAAACATTTTTCCTTATTATATAGGTTGCTGCTAATAAAACATACAGCATAGAATTCAGTCAACAGAATTCCCCCACTAATCTCAGTAAGTACATCAAGTTTAGTGCATGCGTACTCCCATTGCTGCTCTGCTTTCAGTATCTGAGCTAGCTGCTGTGTAGCCAAATCATTTATATTGTAATTATTCAGAAGTATTTACTTTTTTGTGTGGTACTTTGTTTCATTTGGCATTTTGGTTTGGCTTGGTTTGGTTTGGTTTGGTTTGTCTTTTTTGTTTTGTTTGGTTTTGGTTTGGTTTTGGTTTTTTAATCTGCTTTATAACAGTGCAGTAGGAAAACTTTTCCCGATTTTAGCTTGTCTCTGGGTGCTGTTAACTGATTTATTTATAACAAGGTTTATCTATTAAAATATCTATAGCAATCTTATGTAAGTAGCTGGCATATTTGGAAGTTGAAAAATGTGTAGTATCAGGATATTCCTCTTATTCATGGACTTTATTTATTTATTTATTTATTTAAATACAAGGGAAGCAGACAAACTACCAACATGGTCTTCCAGGAAGGATATAGTTTATACTTGTTTACACACATGTGTATTCATAAATACACAGACAATTAATTGCATACTGACACTGATATGCTTTAAAACAGTATTCTGGAATCAAGAATGTATTTTTTGATGTCTGTGTAAATCTATCCAAATTGAGGCAATTTAAAAATGAGCAGATACACATCTCATGTGAAAGTGGTGGAGGATCTGAGGGTGGTGAAGCACTGGAACAGGTTGTCCAGAGAAGTTGTAGATGCGCCATCCCTGGAATCATTCAAGGTCAGATTGGATGGGGCTCTGAGCAACTTTATCTAGTTGAAGATGTCCCTGCTTACTGCAAGGGGGTTGGACTAGATGATCTTTAAATGTTCTTTCCAACACAAACCATTCTGTGATTCTAATATCTAAAGGAAAATGGCAGAATTCTGAAGGGATTTTAACAGAAAAAAAGTTTAATTTACCAAAGAAAAGGTTGGTATGGAAATCAGGAACAAAGATTATAAGAGCTTTGATGGTTTTAGTGAAGGTGGCATATTAGTTCATCTATGACACTTAAAAATATTTGAGAAATAAGATCTCAGCTAACAAGTCATCCATGTGCAGAAGCCAAAGAGAAAATTATTTGGAGACATCTGTGGTTCAGAGGTAAATCTGGAAGTCTTGATGTGGAGATGTCAGTTAAATTTAAGTTGGCAGATGAGATTACCCAGACATAAGCTATGAAGCAGAAAAAGGTCCTCAATCAAAGATTAATCCTCATGAGATGCTTTACTGAAAGCTGGATGGACAGTAAGACGTCTTCTGCAAAGAATGAATTAAAAGAACAGTCAGGGTCATAAACAGAAAACATGCAAAAGATAGGGTGAGAGAAGTCAGCTTAGTAAAAGAAAGAATGAAAAGTAGTATAAATAAGGTAGAAAAATGTTAAGGGTGATTGACAGGTCAGAGGCTATGAAAATATAGTAATGGATCAGAGGCTGGAAAGGAGAAGATCATTGCAGACTGTCAAGAGGAGGTTCTGTTAACAGCTGGATTTTGGTTGGTGTTGAGGGAAAGGGACCTCAGGCAGTTTCTGTAAACAATGAGCTTAGAGGTGAGAGGCAGAAGTGTATATTTAGTGTATGAAGCAGGATAGAGTTTAGGTCATTAGTATTTCCATCCAAAAAGGCCAGCTAAATCATACAATGACAGCAAGCAGGCTCAAATTTTGGGAGAAAAGCTTATTCTAGTGTACTGGTTCATCTTCAAATTGCATTTTAACTCAAACAGAAGGAAGACTTTATAGCAAGGTTGCAAAATATGGCTAGAGGATTATAGAGATGGGCTGCATTCACCAATTCTCTTCAGTGTTCTTGAGACTTTGCTACATTACCAGCTTTACTCCAGTGCAATACCTCAGGGAAGACTGCATAGAATATGCTTATTTCAGAGGAAGAGTTTGAGGTTAAAATTGTTGAATCCTATAATCCATGGACATACAAATTATTTAAATGTTTTGAATATATTAAATACATTTAATGACTAAAACTATTTGACTCTAGATGAAAGGCTAGGATAATGTGCTACTATTTCTGTATGAAACATATTGTAACTTTCAAATTAATGTACAAACTGCTATGAAAACAACTTTTTGTTGTTGTTTAAAAACTCTCTATAGCCAGTCTAATGTTTCTATCTATGTTAGATATATAAAATTATACTAAAACTAAAGTATGGTAATGATTAATTTTGATGTTTTCAAATTTTCAAAATTTCAATTTCCATTGGAGGTCTGAAAGGAAAAAAAAGAAAAATTTTCATTAAGGTACTGTGTGACCTGGAGATGGAATGTAAATGTGATGTTGTTCGGTTTATCCATACATACATGTGAGTTGAGCAGTGTTTAATGTAAGTAGCTAGGAAGCTGGTAAAGTGGTATTCTCAAAATTGATCGTGATGCAATGATTGTTGAAACTCTGAAATGAATTTCTTCCATGCCCTTGTTTCTTAGTGATAGATTCATTTTTTTCCCTTGTAGAGTTCACAGAATCACAGAATCGTGGAATTGTTGAGGCTGGAAAGGACCTCTGAGATCATCAAGTCCAGACTATGACCTAACACCATCATATCAGCTAGACCATGGCACTAAGTGCCACATCTAGCCTTTCCTTAAACACCTCCAGGGATGGTAACTCCACCACCTCCCTGGGCAGTCCATTCCAATGCCTGATCACCTTCTCTGTGAAAAAGTGCTTTCTAATATCCAGCCTAAACCTCCCCTGGCGCAGCTTCAGGCTATGCCCTATGTCTTGTCACCAGTTACCTGGGAGAAGAGCCCGACCTCCACCTGACTACAACCTCTCTTCAGGTAGTTGTAGAGAGTGATAAGATCCCCCGAGTCCCCTTTTCTCCAGGCTAAACAACCCCAGCTCCCTTAGCCTCTCATTCTAAGACTTTACTCTAGTCCCTTCACTAGCCTCATTGCTCTCCTCTGGACCTGCTTCAGCATCTCAATATCCTTCTTGAAGTGAGGGGCCCAGAACTGTACACAGTACTTGAGGTGAGGCCTCATCAGTACTGAGCACAAAGAGAGAATTACATCCCTAGTCCTGTTGGCCACACTATTCCTGATACAGGCCAGGATGCCATTGTCCTTCTGGGCCACCTGGGCACACTGCTGGCTCATGTTCAATCGAATATCAACCAGTACTCCCAGGTCCCTCTCTGCTGGGCCACTCTCCCAGTTCTTTGATATCCAAATAGACTTATTTGGAAAACTATCATTATTCTCCTTCATTTTCTAGAATTTCAATTAAGGTAGTGGGTGGTAAGGACACTCTTTTCTCTCATATCTACACAATCATTTTCTTTTAGTCAAATCACACTAATCTCTCAACTTTTCTTGATATAATTTAGTAAAATGTGATTAGAGAAGTAAAATGCCAGAGCTTTATTTGTCCTTTTAGAAGATACTAGATATTAAAAGAAAGCCTTCCTGTTAAATGAATTTTTATAATGTAAGCTGGGCATGAATTCAAAAACACTATTACACTTGGAACATAAATGTGTTAGACTGAAATAACAAAATTAGAGTGGACAATAAATAAGACTCCGGGGGTACACTTTTAGTCCCTGAGCAAAATGAATTCCTTATAATCATGGAAATTATCACAATATCACTAATGGAAGAATTCTTCTGGGAAGGAGACCAGACTGTCTCATCCCAGCAAATTCAGGGATCATCCATTAGAGTTTGATTCGTGCCGTTCTTTTATCTGTTGCAGATTGCCATATACAGTTGTTGTAATGAAAGCATTAGATAACAATAGCAACCTCTGCTAAAGACACCTCCAGAACAAATCCTTCTCAGTTTATTCACACCACTGAAGAACGACAGTACTCTTTTCAACAGATGGATAGGATATAATATTAGTGTACGATAAAAAAATCTTTAATTGGAGAACTGTACATTAAAAGAATTAAGAAAGTATTATTATTGGTTGCTTAATGCATGGTAATAGCTTTTTTAGTGAGTTCTAGTGAAACAAATTTGGCCTTTCTGCCCACTTCAGCAGGCAATTTAGTAGAAGAAAATTGTAGTTGAGTACAGGACAAGAGCAAGAGAGACAGAAGTTCAAGAAAACTTATGTAAATAAAGCTCCAAGCATAATTTCCTAATAAGTCCAAGATTTGGGTGTGTTCAAGCTCTGTTCGGTAGTTTATTTTAGAGCTCTTAGTTGAAAGGATCATCCTGTACTTCTGTTTGCGAAAGGGGATGCTTAAATTATCATTATTCTGTTTGATACTTGAGGAGTTTCATGGTGCCAGAAAGGTCATATGCTCTTGTATATTGTTGCAAAATCACCAAGACACTGGAATATGTATTTAAGTTTCTTATATCTGAACAAGTAGTTTGTAAAACCAAGAGGGCTATTGTGGACGTAGGTTAATGAGGTGCATTTCCACTGAACTGCTGACACCTAATCTGAGTTTCTGTAGTGTTTCTGGTGAATCAAGTAAAAAACTTCCTAAAATTGTTTCTTTTATTTCATCACTATTCTATTCTTTTTCGGTGTCCTAATACTGAAATAAAATGGTGTTCTGTTTTTAGATCCTTCATCCAAACATCTACTATTTCTTATTTTCTGGATTTGGATGTTAATGGCAATACATTAGAAAGTGCAGTTCTTAAAAATGAATTTATTATATATATATTTAATTCTGCTTATGTACTTTTAAACTGCATTATTTATAATAGGGGAAAAAAAAGTCCTCATCTGTTTGTATTTCAAACCAGCTTTGACTTAGTGGACGCAGTAAAGTGCTAGATATTTGAACTTGTCTATGGGATATATGGATTGTTTCTAATGGTTTTCAAATATGTGGAGTGCATTTTAATTTTTTCCTTAATTGGCCTTATCTGAGTTAACTGTGACCAGACATTTTCTTCACATTTCCTAAGAGAGGATGCATACAAAGCTTCTTGTAAAATTTAATAGCTGTATAATCCTAATAGTATTGGTCAAGAGAAATGTTGTATAATGTCCCACAGAGAACCTTTCCTTAAATTCATTAAGAATTATTGTAGTCATGCACACAACTAATTAATTATGCCTATTTGAACTGCAGGAAATAGGTCAGGATGTATGTATCTGATTGTTTTCCATCTCTTTCC
>NW_010207889.1:52687-66082 GCF_000695765.1 Mesitornis unicolor
CCTTGTTTTCAGAAATAATAGGTAGGCAAAATACTATTGTTGATGTGCATTGGTATTAAACTGCTGTGTTTTGCAGCTAAAAATGGAAATTTGGGGAAGTAATTTTGCTACATTTCCTGTATTATTCACTCTGTAGGGCTCTTTGCATCTGTACCTGATTCTGAGGATTGCATTTGTACTGTATCTCATTGATAATGACTGTGCTAGCAGGGTTTCCATAGCATTCTTGTTTATTTCCCCACCATATTGGCATCTGTAAGCTGCCAAATACATAAACAAAACCAAAAACCAAACCCACAAAGAAACCCAACAACTACTACCAAAATAATAAATTATGTTCAGATTATGTAATCTTACTCATTCCTCCCTAATGCTCATTAATTTCATGATCTGGTGTATGTAAAATGTTTCAGACTGGAATCAAGCTCTGAAGTCCTGTTTAGGTGCTAGCAACAAATTCTTCTTACTTTGCAGAATCTGACTTCTGGCTCAGTCTTCTCTGAGATTCAATTTGTACTGGAATCATGTCTAGTTGCTTGTGATGCCAGTGTTTGGTTTTTTTATGACCTGCCTTATCCATGATTGGGTTGGTCAGGAATTGATTAATAATACACAGTATATAATCTTTGACTCTGTGTGAAGTAATGCCCATCAATTACATTTTAGAGTATAAGCTGGTATTGCTAGAGTCTATTTGAAATTAAGACCCTTCTACTAATCTGCAATCCTACCCAAAATAGAAGTCAACTCAGTTGAAATAAACTGCGGAACTGTCTAGGGGGAACTGACACACCTGTGCTCCTTATTTTACACTCAGCTACTTAAAAAACATGAAATGTGCTGATTCTGACTTTAAAAGGGTCTGAAGTTATGCATATTTCATGATAAACAAAGAACCTTGATCAAAGAAAACTAACATTTGAAATTTTGGCTGAATTCAAGATTTAAGATGCTATGTAAGATTCATATGTTTCAAGTAAGTATGAATTTCAAATTATCTACTTTTGCTACATTTGTCTGATTTGACACAGGTTCTTTTGCTCTTTATCAGAACAGTTTTAAATCTCAGTAGTGCATCTATTGCTTAAAATATCCTGAAAACAAAGTCAGCACAAATTGCTTTACTTGACCTGCAGTAGAAGAGGCCTTTCTAACAGTGAGACATGTGCAGCCTTAGGAGCTGAACTTGCAGCCTACATCTGTACTTCCAAAAAACATTAATTCAGGCTATTTTGCACCCAGAAGCCAAAAGGCATGATATCACACAAGTTCATGGAGCTGAGCTCTCTTAACCTCTCAAACAGGATGGCTGCATCCAGGCTGCCTAAGGGGAGCTGCCTCAGACTGTGCTGATGTCTGACATGCTGAGGAACTCTTTTGGAAAGCGCTAATTGGTAGTGGCCAAAATCAGGCCATGGTCTGATGTATCAGAAGAGGTGATGGTGTGCTGGGGTCTCTATCCAAGCCTCTGCTCTGGCAGTGTTCAGTTTCCAGCACAGGCACAGCTATGGTGTTCAAATACAGTGTTAAGAAGGAAAAATGTTCCTCCTGGGTTTATAACTCTAAACCTTTATTTTCCCTTGATCATAATGATGTCTCTCACCATTAAATGAACTTTATTTCATGCATTTTCTCACTCCAGAGTTTCTGGAGGGCGGGGGGGGGAGGGGGGGAAGGTGCGTGTGATGTTTATTCTTTCTTCTGTGAAACAGAAAATAACACCAGCCATCTGCCTTTTAGCAGTTCATTAAGCAATACAACTAAGCACTTTTCACAGGGGAAGGATAAATCTTGATATTTATGTTTTGATAGACTTTCTAGCATGGTTTCCTAGGGAAACTAGACCTATGCGACCACATAATAAATGGCTTAGGAGATAGAGGAATGAAAGGCATCTGTCTGTGTGACCCCACTGGCTGTTCTTTCCCCCTCTGTCAGCTGAGAGCTTTAGAAACCATCAGCTGCTTTCAGACAGGTTTGATAAAGGATACAATGCCTGGTGAGTAGAGAAGAGTCCTTGTTCCCACTCAGAAATGACCTAGCTAAAAGAAAAGTTGCAGCCAAAGCTCATGCCCTTTTGGATTATAAAACCACCACCACACACTTCTACAAGAGAGAACTTTTTATTCCTTAACAGTTGGAAAGACATTAGTTAGACCTTCTTTGACACTGCCATAATCAACCAGCAGACTAAACTCATAAGAAAGTAGACTTCATTAGTTCATGTGTTGCAGAACTGCTTCTTTTTTATTTTTATATTTTTTCCATAGGAACTTCAATAAAACCTGTATGAACATGAAAAAAAACGTTTTGCTGAAATAGCTTTCTCAATTGAAAAACCTTCAACTAGTACAATATACACAGATGTGTACAAATGTGCACACAGTCATACAGCTTTTTTTTTTCTGTGAAACATATGCATACGCCCAAGATATTTTTTTTCCTATGAAGGAACTTTCATAGTTTAAATTTACATAATAATCCCAGTATTTTCTCGCTAGATGTTTCTTTCTCCAGCTGGTAGATCGGAGTTTTACAAAGTGGTTAAAATAACCTAGCTTTTAAAAACATTTTGAATTGTCTGCTCTGACAGGCTTCAGATTAAGGTAGAATTATTTTTGTGATAATTAAGCGTTATGCTGAGCCACAGCTAAAATTCAATCCAAATGTCTGAAAGTCCCAGTCACTATAGATCATTATGTTCATTATAAACACAGCGCATTCAGAACAGCTTTTTCTTCTCATAAATCTACATGCTTTTATAAACAAAGGAAGAGGAAAAATATGCCAATTTTAAAACTGATATTGTTGGAAACATCCAGGCTTCTCCCAAAACTAAATCCAAATTCAGTCATGTAGATGGCACTTCTTGAAAATGGATAGCATCCAGATGCGATTCTATATATATATACACACACAGCTATACTGCTGTATTTTTTAAACTACTATATTGTTGTTTAAACTACAAAGACAATGTGTAGGAATGAAAAAGAAATGTAAACTTCCCAGCCTATGATTCTCTCCTCTGTTCTCGCTAAGGAGAAAAATTGAATAACGAATGAATTGCATATATCAGTACATCTTTTTTTTATAACTAGTAGTCCAACAATGTATATGATTTCTGTCAGAAAAAATGTTAAATTAATATTGTTTTCTATAGCTTCTGCAGTTATCAGTCTAGTAGAAGTAGAAAATATTTTTTTTAAATAGCTTTGAATAAGTCATGAACCTCTGATAGAATGAAAAATGACAAACATTAGTTACATTAGTTGTGTAGATGGCTGGATGGATGGATCTGCATACATATAAAATAAAAGTTTATAATGCAGCAGACATATTACAAACGCTTCTCTGACTCATTGATAGCACTGAAGCTATGTCTCACATTGGACATAAAGACAAGAGCATTTTAAGTAGAAAAATAAAAATATTGAAACATTCACAAACACCTATTACATCTAGTTCATGATGCAACTTACACTTTTGTTGTTTGAATTATTATATATTCTGTGTCATTTCAGTTTGCACTGCTGTAAAGAGGGGTGCTGGAAAAACTCTAAAATGAGTCTATGAAATTCTGCAATAGCAGAGTTGTGTGGGTTTTAGGACCCACACCCATGTTGGCAAGTATTATGTAGTTGCATGGATCTGGATACTGGAGCTACCAATGAAGCAAGAAATGAGCAAGGTTAGAAAGGTCTCTCCATTAAAGGCAAAAGGCTTAGGCAACTTCTTTGTTGTACTAAAATATGAAAGAAATATCTTGAAGTAACTGAATTCTTGGTGAAGATTCCCATTTTAAAAATAATGAGCTAAAATTGTGAGGGACACTTGTATGGTTTAGTTCCCTGATGTCAATATACAATTCCTTGTTTGTTTAAATGAATAAATGTACATGAATCACTCTGACATTTAGAATCTGTATTCAGAGCAGATTACTGCTTAGTAAAGAAGGCCTGAGGCCACACATTAAACAAAGTGAAGAAAACAGAAAGCTGACTGGCTGCCCATTTATCTGAGCATTGACCACTCTGTATGAAGAGTTAAGCAGAAGTCCTCTTAAGAGAGCTTGTCCTCAGGCAGTTACATTTGTATTTAGAGCAGGTATCTGCGTATGGGTAGCACAATCTGCCTACATTTTGCATTTTGCAGTGTTTTAGTGCTTGTGTTTGCTTTGTATTTCATACCTAATTAATGCATGTTGGAGAGAAAAGGGATGGAAACTTGCTTGTGATAGTTTGCTCCAGTCTATTATTAATTCTGTACTTCAAGAGAATAAGACCTTGCACATCATAAGAAAAAAAGGGACACAGAGTGCACTTGTTTTGCAAGAGACTTACATGCAAGGAGAGGTTTAGCTGAAGGATGTAGTACTAGTGTAAATTTATTGGCAATGTAAAAGACTGTGAACCTTCTGCTAGCACCTGTCATGTTGGCACCCATTTAAAGCTTTGTGATGTGGTGAAGGTGCACAGGGTACACCTCCTGCCTGCTCAGTTGTGCCTACTGCCACCGTGAGTGCTTGTGTGAAGCTCTGAGAGCAGGAGCAAGGCTGCAGGGTGGTACAAGGAGAAGCACTGCAGTCCCTCTTTGTGGAACTCTGTCAGGACTCTGTGGCTTTTGCTGCCGAGCAGAGCGTGCAAAATCCTCAAGCCTTTGAGAATTTCCTTCGTGCTTGTATTTTTGAAACTTCGTAATACTTGAAGGAAAAGTAATCTCAAGAAATCTTACCAGTCTCTGTGACTAATGTGGTGAGTTTACTGTCTTTTGTCTATATGGCAGAATTCTTGGAACGATGGTTTTATGATGGAATTATGAGGAAGATCATAATATATGATGAAATGGGGGTCATAGTTTTGCTCCATCATCATCTGAATTCCCTCCAGAGCTGGAAATGTTTTCACAGCAGTACATCCCTGAGCCCAAGATAGTAAATTACTTCCAGTCTGGTATGAGAAATATGATGTATTTCTTCCACTCTGTGTTGTACCAGTTGGGTAGTTACCAGAATGGGAACACACTATCTAGGAACTCTGCACCGTGTAGGGTAGACAAGTCCTTAATTTATTGATATCATTACTGATTTTCCTCAAGGTTCTAAATTTCTTAAATAAGTTGACATAGCAAGAAAATGATGATGCTGTCATTTTCAGATGCAAGGCTTCCCAAATGCTGTAAGAATACAAGGCCTGATTCTGTAATAACTTCCTGGCAGCATGGCTAAGATGTTGGCAGATCATCCATAAGCCACTGAGGAATGTTCTTCAGAGTCTTCTTAGTGCTGCTGGGTAACTCTGCTCATTGTGAGACTCAAACCTAAAACTTGGGGTATATATAGCAGTGTGCAGAGATCAAAAGTATCTCTAGAATTTGTGGACCTCAGAGCCTGTGCCATTTTTGGAAGCAAGGTTATCTGGAATACATCGTTCTACTGTCAAAATATAGTGCATAAAGATAATCTCTTGCATGGCTAGTGAGATACACGTACATGTTATGGTCAAATCATATTCTGCTGTTTTTCACCTTCTCTTTTATGCATGTCACAGCCTGATTTATAAGAATTGGTGTGTCTACTAGTGATATGTAGTAACATGCCATTCAGTAATGAGAAAGAGGTTTCATCTTGTTAATATTCCATATTTCATTTGGTTGGCTCAGTGAACCTTTACATATGTATTCATGAGTCTGTGCCTGTAGATGAATCTGGAGGTGGAATGACCAATGAAACCAAATGCAGAATGTTAAAAATGATCCATAAAAGGTTTCAAATTCTTCATTTATGTGACAAGAATTATAACTAGGACAGACCAAAATTATAACTAGACTGGAAAATGGCACCAAGTAAATTGTAATGACACTGACTGTAACAATGCAGAAGAAAGATAAAAATCATAGTCATTATTTTGAGAAATTCAATGTCATCATCTTTTAGTTGCTCTCACATGTTGAAACATGGAGAATTAAATAGTTGTACCAAAATGACATATACATTAGTTAATTTTATGTTTTTCTGTTAATGTTACAGTGCTCAGTGCTAAAATTGCATTTTCAAAATATACTTTTTTCTATTTGTTTCCTTTTCAAGACTATCATGCAAATAGTTTACATTGAACAATAAGAACTGATTTTCATTTCTGTCTTCATTTGAATGACGAATATCATAACCAAAGTAGAAAATAGTGCGGTTGTCATTCATTCTTATGCCACAAATCATAAAAAGAAGTAAGGCAACAATTTGTATTTTTGACATGCCTAAATTACTCATAAGTGTTACTGCCTTTTTTTTTCTCTGTCAAATTCTTGTTTGAATCTCACAGTGGTTTAAAAGTAATTCATGTGCAAAAAAACTGTATCAGGCATACAACATGTTATCTAGTTTATTCCATTCAGAGAAATTTTAAAGCTGCGAATTTCAGGACTTCAAATATGTCACATGTCATGGTTTGGCTGCAGGGTACATACAAAATTTTGAAGATGCTAATTTTACAAGTCCAGGTTTTCCAACACAAAATTGTTTCAGGATAAATGAAGTAAAATCCTGTTAAATATACTGGACTTAACACACAGAGGTGTAGGAGATCTTTTGCTATGTGCCAATTATAAGCAGGACATTTCTCAAATCACTTCAGTTAAAGCAGCATAGACTATATCTTTTAAACAACTTTCTATTAAAATGTTTACATTCTTCACCTGAACCTGCACGAAGCATCTGTTAGATTTATCTTGAGCTGTGTCATTGCAGTCAATTTTGTATCACACAGTTTTACATGTTTTAACCCCTAGCTGCATACTACATTAGTTGTTATGGTATGTCAATTGTATTTACATTAGAAAATGTTACCTGGGGGACATCTGTGTAGAAAAACAAAACAAAACCAAAAGCAATTTCAACAGTGTCTGGCACAGCTTTGTGAACTTAATGTAGGCAAAAGTTATGCCAACAATATCAAGGATGCTTTCTTTACTACTTGGTACAGGACAAGAAGTTAGAGGAGTTGCTGTGATGGTGAATAAGCCTACCCAGAAAAAGGTAGGTGTGACCACAGCCCATTTTGACATGCTAAGTAGAAGAGCAGAAATCCTGCAATGCCCTGGGAGCTCCTAGGTAAGCCAGCAGGACCCTTCTACCATGAACATGCACTACTGAGATCTGCTTTCTCCAATGCTTTGTCTTGAATCAAAGAGCAGTAGAAGCTGCTAGCTGGAGCAGCAGCTGCAGCTAGACACAGGCATGGCTGGGGACATCATCTCTGACCTTCCATCCACAGATGTGCTCAGTGTGCAACGAGGAGGGGTCTGCAGGCGTAATGGTCCTGCTGTTGTCAGAATGAAGAAGATAGAGCAGACTATGTATTGCGTTGTACTTGATAATTTAAATTTAATGCTTCTCATACGGTCTGAAATATTCTTATTTGGAAAACTCAGACTTCTAGAGCTATTGTGGTTTTTTTTAGTCTCAGAGGAAGTAATGTAGGTGTTATTTTTTTGCTATTGAATTATTATCTGCTGTTACATTGCAGCATGCTAGGTAGGGCTTTTCTTGCTTGTCACTTCTGTTCAACAGTTGGTTCTTAACAACACTAGATTGCTTCATATCTATTTTACATAAGTAATGATTGTCAATATACTTTTTCTTAAAGTATATACTAGTTTCCTAACAACTAATGTTGTTGCAGCTGATTTAACATGCAATATACAACATTTGAGATCAAGTTTCTCAGAGTTCTTCAGCTTGTCACCGACTTGAAAATTGTTCATTTTCCTCCAGCCTGAAAATACCTCCTTAATCTGTTGCATAAATGCAGTGCAATGCAACAGTAGCAAGGTAACACACCTAAGAGAAATTAAAAAATAGTTAAAGGGCTGATACATTTTGTTTAACTCTTCAGACTGGAAAAATGCAAAATAATATATAATGTCCAAAGAATGTCAAGTGATAGCAGTCCTACCTGTAAAATGTGAATGAAATGTTTGGATTCTACAATCATAAATCACCTAAAAAATTGCTACAATGCGTGGATTTTTTTTTTTAAAGAAAGAAATCCTGGTTTCATAAAGTTGATAAGCAATTTGCTTCTGGAGGCAGAATTTCCCTGTTTTGCCTTGTATGTCTTCAATGCTAGTTTCTCCAATGATACCATTTTTAAGTGAAACCTCTTTTTGTATTTTCAGTAACAGAAGGTACAGATTCTAGCCATTTTTAGGTCAGCTAAATGCTAAGAATGTTATCAGAGATAGCAGAGGGATAGTAGAGTTATGAAAACAGGCTTTGGTAGTTCATTTCATGTCAGAAATGTAATAGGTAATCGGGGGTGGAGAGCACTTGCTAACACACATAGAATACGAGAAGAGACTGTATCAGCAGTCCGAGTACTTTTAATTCTGGAATTGCATGCTAATTTTATGTTTCAGTGCTTCATCTCAGACTGATTCTGTCTTTACATGCTGTAGAAATGGTTTGCGCTTGCATTCATGTTGCTCACAATGACTTTGTGTTAAAGATGTTTAATTGTCAGAAACAAAAGAGAATAGATGTTATCAGATCTTTGGAAGTCTGTAGTCTGAGAGCCAAAGCTGTGGCTTTTCAGTTTGTGCCTCATCAGTCATAAAGATTTTGCAGTGAGAGCTCAGTTTATGCCAATGCTGGTAAGCCAAAATTAAAACCAGCTCACTTTTCTAGAACTCTGTTAGCTAGGAGGACTTAAAAGGAACAACCATTTATTTTAATTACTAGGGAACGTAACACAACATAACGTTTGGCAGTGGATTGATTGTTGCTTGACTTGAAAACATATCTATAGTGGTACCTACCAGAAGTATTGATGAAGTTCTTATTGCCAAATCATTTATTTTCATAGTTATTTAAATTACCTTATTTAAAACATCTGCTTTGCAGCCATGGGAAACTCTAGATTAACAACAGGGGTTTTAATCAAAATTGTCTTGAACTAATTCAGTTTCTACAATGTATATAGACTATTGTTCATATTACAAGCAAATATTTGAGGATATCTAAATTAACATCTGTAATGTTTAGTCAAGGATATTAAGAAAGTAATATTAAATTAGAAATGCACTGCTCCAATATTAAACTATTCTTATTTCAGTGAGGTATTACAATGATTACTGTAGGTGTCTTCAGTTATCTCCCTGTCCCATGTGTATATAACCAGATAGTATTTTAATACAACAGGCCAATTAAATTAATTCTCAAAGAACTCTGTGATTCATTCTTTTTGATTTACATGCTTGACTTTTGCTATCTTTGCAAAAAGTTCATCATATAATCACATTATTTTTAATCTATAAAAGGCCTAATTTCAGCAGCTGCACAAGTGAGGTCAGGGTCTGCTAAGACATCCTAATTTCCAAAAGCTTTTCTCTTTTTTTTCCCCACATTTACACTATAGATAGGCAACTCCCCCCAGTCTTAAGGATCAGTCAAAGAAATATAAACTGTAACAATTTATACAGTACTGTTAATGTACTGGAAAAAAGACAAGAAAATATTTTATTTGTGATACAAATTACAGATTGCTATAATAATAAATAAAATATTGCAATACTATCATATAGTTCTAAGTGAAAACTTCAGTAATCAGATAACTAAGTTAATATTTTTCAAGTTTGAAAACCATATATTTTAAATCCTTATTATTCATCTTCTGAACTAAAACATAAATCAACTAAACTTGGGCTAATATACGAGAAGATAAATCTTGAGCTAATGAAAATTTTAATAACTAATAGAGATACATTTTTTACCAGATATGTATCTGTTAACTCATTTGAGAATCAGATATAAGGTTATTCTGCAAATCTATTTTTGAAATTTGAACACTGCTATAGTGATACTCTGTTGATGTTTTCGTGTACTAACTCTGTAGCTGCACACTATTTTTTTTTATGTCAGGTCCCAGTTCTTACAGCAAATATGGGGTATGCTTTTAAAACTAACAAAGGATAAGTGTTTTAAAAAATAAACAGAAGAGGCAGTGTGAGGAAAGGCAGATCACTTGGTGGTAAAAGGTTCAAAGACAGGCAGCCAGTCCCTCTGGCTATGCTGGAGGGGCCTCTGGTCTCCTGTGACAGCTAGCATCTCCCTGGTGTGAAAGTTGGAAGCAGGAGGAGGGAAACATCATACTTTTGCCTATCTGAGTAGAGTAGCATTACTCTGAATTTGTCCCTGTAGGAAACGGAAAAGAAGCAAGTGTGTGTACCATCACTAGCACTGCTGGCTACCCACTGGCTGAGGCTGGAGAGGAAAAGCAAAGCAGGCAGATTTGTGCAACCCTGTGAGATGGAGCAGATTCTCCATGGGATGGAGCAGTGTGTGATTCTGCTCTGAGAGATTATTGTGTTGGCAGTGTGTGAACTGTTAAGAACTCCAGAAACGATATTGGACACTTGTGCTTACCCCCATAAATGCATTTGGAATGCAGTTCCAGATCCAAACCTTCTGGACTTCATGCATATAATGGCTAACTATTCTTTAGATTAAGTTGAAGTCCACCTGAAATTTCTAGTCCATGGGGGTTCTGATTTTATCCCTTGTGCTGGTTTTGGCTGGAGTAGAGTTAATTTTCCTCATAGTAGCTAGTATGAAGCTATGTTTTGGATTTGTGCTGGAAACAGTGTAGATAACACAGGGATGTTTTAGTTACTGCTGGGTAGTGCTTGCACAGAGTCGAGGTCTTGTCTGCTTTTCACCCCACCACAGCAGTGAGTAAGCTGAGGGTGCACAAGAAGCTGGGAGGGGACACAGATGAGATGGGGTTATCCTATACCGTACGACATCATGTTCAGCATATAAATCTGGGGGGAAGAAGAAGGAAGACGGAGACATTCAAAGTTAGTTATGGCCTTTGTCTTCCCAAGTTACTGTTATGCATGATCAAGCCCTGCTTTTCTGGAGATGGCTGAACACCTGCCTGACGATGGGAAAAAGTGAATGAATTCCTTGTTTTCTTTCATTGTGTGCACAGCTTTTGCTTTACCTATTAAACTCTCCTTATCTCAACCCACGAGTTTTCTTACTTTTACCCTTCTGATTTTCTCCCCCATCTCACCAGGGGTGGAGTGACCCAGTGGCTCACTTAGTTGTTGGCTGGGGTTAAACTACGACATCCCCTCAGATAAGCAGAGTTTTGCTTCTGTTCAGCACTGTTGGTCAGTTTTGCCTAGGTACATCCTAGGAAACGCTGCTTGGATCCAACCCAGTCTTACTTGTCATGTGCACATGCCTAACATACAGTGCTTTTTAAGGCAGCAATAGCACTATCAGCTGGCAGTGCCTTTCATTTTGCAGATGGGGAACTTGAGGAGGAGATGTTACAAGAGAGAAAAATGCAAGAATTCAGTCAAGGTATACAAGAGAACAGTAATTGAAAAAGACAGTATTGGGATCTGTTAAAATATTCATTAGCATTCAGTTCCAGACCTCCCAAAATCTCTTTGCCATTAGACTATAGAATAAAAGTTCTGCAAGTTCAGAAAGCCTGTTTTGGTGCCTGCCGAGATATATATTTAGTGCTCAGCATGCTGGCTCCATCAGTATCTGTCTCATGTTTAAGCACAGTCAAGATTCACAGTTAAAGAATTTAGCTCTGTTTTATTCACTGCAGGGCCTCATCCCATTGACCTTCTGAGAGCATTGCTTGTTTTTCTGTTGTATTATACAAGGAACCACTGCACAAATTCAGTTGTTCAGATTCTGTTTAGTGGAATGGTACTTAAAATCTGGCTGTTGCTCAGAGCTGTGATACCCACATACTTTGATAGAGCAAATCCCTTTGCTTTGTTTTGACCTCAGCCTTGAAAAAGGAATGGTATTTCCTCAGGTCATCTGGTTTAGGGAGATGAGGGAGAGCTGGTGTCACAGCGTATACATGCAAACATTGCTTATTTAGACCTACTGCATCAGCAAGCTGCCTGGGTAAAATTACTGTCCGGTTTTATGCAATTGAATGTTCATTATTGCCTGTACTGCAATTGTTTTTGCATAAATAGTGAGAACAAATTCACTGTGACATTACAGTGACATAAAAGAGGAGGTTCCAGCTTTACTGTAAATTAGCAGTCATGTTGCCGTCCTCTTAAAGTGATATCTCCGTCCAGGTACATTAGGATCCCTCTTGAAACAGCACTGCTGCTCTAGATAATGTTGTATTTGCTGAATCTCTCTGTATCCACCTAAACTGATAAACAAAAGCCAGTGTGTTCTTGCATGTGCTGTTACACGGAGAAAGTCTCAGCAGTTTAAGTGTTCGGATATTACAGCTATTGGTACATGTATGAAAACAGATCTCAGTAACATATAGTGCCAAAACAGGTATTAAATTAATGTTACAGCTGAAGAGTACACATAGTTCTCACAATAAGATACATATTTTTGTTTCATGGCATCACATTTATTGTCTGAATTTGAATTATCTATTATACCATTATACACATAACAGCAGGGCTCAAAATATTTTTATATCTGAATAAGTAAAATTTCTTCCATAATAAGCATTAAAAATACACTACTGTATTTAATTTCTGGAGAATATGAAAGGCAAGGAAGTAGAGAAGTGGTTACAATAGGTTGTTTAAAACTGCTCCTGCTATGCAGAATTTGACAGGAAACAAATTAAGTTTCATTGAAATTTTATGGAAGATCAATTAATATTCAGTGATTCAAAATTTGGCTTTACCAAGGATACATGAGCCAGACTCATTAGTTGCAAAACATTCATCACTCAAAAATATTCTGCAATATTTTACTTAATTGTTGCTTCAAAAAAAAATGTGGTAGCTTGTAAATTTTCTATACGCAAAACTTCCAAGCTTTCTATTCAGAGTCATGAAGTTAAATCATCCAGTCACAAGGACTGAACATTACACTGCATTGAATACACAGAACATCATTCCAAATATAGGCTCTGGTTTCAAATGAGTTATGTAGTTGTGTTTAGAAATTCACAGTCTTAGGAAAGCTAAAAGTGCAGCTCTGCACTGGAGGAGGCAGAGAGGAAGGGAACTTGAGAGAGTTCCTTGTTTGATACAGCTTACTGATTTCCACTTCAACCTTTCTTAGCTTACAAGTACAAATATGGCTTGCTTTGTTTGTTTTCAGCAGCCTGCTCAGTGCATTCACCCCAGGCTCTGACAGTCATCCTGAATTCTTTCCATTTCATGTCTCGTTGCCGGTAATAGAGTCTCTGCAGGCTCTATTATGCCTCCAACACATCTCTATGTGGTTGTCTTCAGTTTATGCCATCAGTGACACCTGTGCAACCCTATTAATCTTCAGTGGTGTGGTTAAAGTATCGTGAAAGACATAATCAGAAGACAGTTGTAGTTTCTTTGTATACAGGAGAAGCAACACTGAGTCCTTCTGAGCATTTCCTGCTG
>NW_010207889.1:66113-100813 GCF_000695765.1 Mesitornis unicolor
CCTGACTTAAAATACGGAACAGAATCTTATATGTTTCAGCTTTATGTCCCATACCACTATTAAAGATATTCATGATCTAGAAATGTGAGGCTGAGGTACTGGAAATCCTCCCACCATTTCCTTTCTTCTTGCCTCCTTTACAACTTCCTTGGTAGCTGCTGCCTGGGTGGCAGGATTGATAGCAACAAGTCCGTGTTGGCAGAGAGGTGGCATTGCAGAGCGCTGCAGGTGAGGTGGGGGCAGGCTGGTGGCCTGGCAGCAGAGACCTTCTGGTTGCTATGTTGCAGCTGTCTCACCTGGATCAGTGCCTGTATCTCAGAGGTGGAAGCTGGAGGATCCAAAGGCTGTTGTGAGGAGGCAGGGGAGATGGAGAGTCCTGGAGGCTGCAAGTCAAGTGGGCATCCCTCCTAGTCATGATGCCCAAGGTGGAAACAAGTGAGCTAGTTTCAGCTTGCAAAATCAGATCTTGAGAGAAAACAGAACAGACATTTATTTCAAAACTAAGAAGTGTTAAATAGAAATCTATACCCTGGTGTTGTCACTACATAGAAATTAATGCCAGGATTAATTACGTGATGAGTTCTAAGATCATTAGTTAATTTCGAAGTGTAAAGCATTTTATGCTTTATTTATTTATGAAAATCCAGACCCCACTGTGTGGGCATTTGCAGTAGCAACTCTGAGGCTGCTTGTGCATTACTCTTCAGTCAGTTCATCCTGTCCACCCTAAAGTTCAGTACAATATAAAGAAGTTCAAAGGCTCTTTCCAACCAGATCCTTTGCACAGCAGGAAGCCCGACCAAGTAGATTATGTATCAGACTGTCCTTTTCTCAGACAACAGAAGGCAGGTTTTGAGATTGGCTGCCACTCTCAGTGGCTGAGTACTAACTTCTCTGGGGAAAGAGAAGAAAAAGACATTTGTTTCAAGTCAAACTTCAAGGGAATGAAAATCAAAAAAAATTGTTCAAAGGGCAATAAACGCTGAAGAGACTTCTCTGAAAATGACAGTACCATGCCAGTTCTTGAATGCCTGTGTTCAGTTAAATATAGCAACAAACAAAACCACTCCATAATGTCTTCTGCCCTTGTGCATGCCTTGAGTCTCTTTGCAAATTATTTCTTCACTTCCCCACTCGAGGTCCAATAGCTCAATGTAGGTGACTCCACATGAGAGCAGAACTGGGTGAGAGCTGACAGATCGGTGTCTTTGGGGCCATGTTCTGCTCCAGTGTCATGAGCCCTGGCAACAGCATAACAGCCTTTGTAAGAAAGCTGCTGGAGAACAAGCTGTTTTTATAATCTGAAACATAATGTGTTTGCAGATGCAGGTGAAAAGAGGATACTAAGCTTGCACATTCTCCTGATGATTTTTCTTCATTCAGAAGTGCAGAGATTATTGAATAGTATAATAAATGGAAAAACTATCCATGAGACATATTACCTTGTTTTTCCTCTAGTACATTAGATGAGGAAAACCTTGGAGGGCTGGAAGAATGAATGAAGAAATGAAATAAGACAGGAGTCCCCTTTCAGGCTTTTGTCACACAAACTTCCTAAAATTGTTCTCGCTTCTGAAAGGGACAAATGAGTTATAAACACTGGAGGCAGAGGGCTCACAGAGACCCAGGATCTAATTTATACTTGCAGCTTCTGCTTTGCTGAGTATACCTCTAAGGGAGACCTTCCAAGCTATAGTTATTAAGTGAATTAACTTCTGGTTTTCCTACATGGAAATTTAGCCATAGAGAACGTTAGCAACTCCAACCAGTCATGCCCCAAACTCTTCCAAAGCTCCAAGAATCTCTTTTTTTAAATGGAGTACCTGATGAACAGCATCTACTGTTCAGAGAATGTTGTGACTGCTGCATTAATCTCCTGTTGTAAAGGTGACATCAAAATGAATGCTTCCTTGAGATACATACATCAGATTGAGATCAAAAAAGACCTTTGAAACAGGGGTGATAAACCACAGGTATGTCTTCAATACATTGTAGATTGATTTCTGCAGGGTGCTACCCCTCCTGTTGTGACTGTTTTTTCTAGGATCGGAAAAATGCCTTTTTAATGCCTCTTTTGCTTCTGACTCTTTTTTGCATTCTTGTAGAGTTGGCCATGGCAATCTGTCCCTAGGTTTTCAGTCAGGTCAGACTTATTTATATTCTCAATAATTTGCTGAATGATACTCTGTTTATGATTTCTTGGAAGATTTCACAATGTGTCATGCAATAGGAAAAATCAGTTTCCTTATCTGTTTTTGTTTCAGAATTGCATGTTTTCCAATTTCTGGTTAAGTCTTTAATTTTTGCCTTATTATCCTGTTTGCATTGGATAACTGCACCTATATTTGCTTTGAATCGCAGTCGATTCCATGCAATGCATCGATTCTTTTAAATATTTGACAGTAGAACTTTTTATAAGCCCATTATCTAGACAATTTAGAAATTTCTGAACAATGAAGAAGTCTTCAACCTTGAGACACTTACAGAAATAGCTTGGGAATTTCAAAATTATTAACAATTTCTTGCAAAAATTGGTGATGCTTTTAACATATTTGTCCAGAATAGAGGAAGGCAAATAAAATTTTGACAGTTTTTCCCCTTATTCCACCCAATAGCCTAGTATATATATAATTTGTATTTTATATCTGCCTTCCTGTCTCTGGCTTTCTCTCTTTCTATTTGTAAATATTTGTATCTTTAGCTATATTCATGTTATTTACAAATGCAAAATAAATGGAGTTACCATGTATCTTGCCTGGATACCAGCATAACATTTCTGATACATAGAAAATAATGATTATGTATTTATAACATTCTACTGACTTTTTTAAAGCAAAGCATATGTAGTTTTCAAATGTATTTGGTAGTCTTTCCATTTTTACTCTTCAGTTTTAAAGCAGAATTTCAGAAACTGTCCCTGCTTCTGAAGGAATGCATGTGCTATAAAAAAATTCAGTTGGACTATTCTCAGCAGGGGGATGTGAAAGACAAAAGTAGATTTTCTGTGTGGAATCCTTTTTTTCTTTTGTTCTTTTCAAAAGCCAACCCAGGTAATCTTCTTACTGCTTTCTAATGTTTGCTTGATGTGATCCAGCTGAGTATTCTTGAGAGGACTGAAAATACGGCTAAAAGCAGAAGCTAGTAGGTACCCATTTCTTCATCTAGTAGTCCACAATCTTCCAGGTGATTATTTCTAAGACATATAGAGACATTAGCTGTCAGCTAGATTTTACTGGTATTTCTTCTATAAATGGGGAATGTGCTAGGAGGAAAGGGATTGTTTGTTGTCAGTCCTTAAATACGCCATATATTATTTGATTTCATGTTTCCAAAAATATGTTTAAAATGTGAATTAATGTTAACGTGTTTAAACCTGGTATATGTAATCATTTATAAGACAGTAGGATTAAAAAATATCATAGAATAGTTTGGGTTGAAAGGGACCGTAAAGATCACCTGGTCCAACTCCCCTGCCATGGGCAGGGACACCTTCCACTAGACCAGACTGCCCAAAGCCTCATCCAACCTGGCCTTGACTATACACCCTTCCGGGGAGGGGGCCATCCACAACTTCCCTGGGCAACCTGTGCCAGTGTCTCATCACACTCACAGTAAAGAATTTCTTTTCTAAAGAGTTTCTAAAGAATTTCTAAAGAATTTCTCAATCCCGCTATCAATATCAGTAATGAAGATATTAAACAGCACTGGCCCCAGTAGAGACCCTTGAGGGATACCACTTGTCACTGTCTTCCATCTGGACATCGAGCTGTTGACCACTACTCTCTGGATGCGACCGTCCAGCCAATTCCTTATCCACTCAACAGTCCACCCATCAAATCCATACCTCTCCAACTTAGAGAGAAGGATGTTGTGGGGGGTCATGTCAAAGGCCTTGTAGAAATCCGGATAGTTGACATCCATAGCTCTTCCCTTATCTACTGATGCAGTTACCCCATTGTAGAAAGCCACTAGGTTGGTCAGGCAGGACTTGCCCCTAGTAAAGCCATGCTGGCAGTCTCGAATCATCTCCATGTCCTCCATGTGCCTCAGCATAGCTTCTAGGAGGACTGACTTCAGTCTGTCAAGAACACCTGTTAAGGTTACAGGTTTTACTAGTTTTTCAATATGTTTTAGTTCTTGTTGTTTGCTGGGTTTGGTTTAATTTTACTTGACTCCTACAGATACAACCAAATTTTTCTCCTGGTCCTGCAGTCAGGATAAAAGACTAAAATTGACTTTTTATCTGAAGCTCTTCTTCTTTGCTAAATTCCATGATTGGAACATTTGTCCCTCATAGAAGCTGTATAAGGACACAGAGATATTAGCCTGTGTGGGTGCATTCTGCTCAGGTGGTTTGTGCATCCTGCAATCACAGGCACAAAGAAGACAGCAAGTCAAAGATGGCAAGAGCTAGAATGGCAGTGCAGCAGTTGTGTTGAGTTTTTCATCGACTGACACCCCCAAGTCCTCCTCCTCAGGACTGCCTTCAAGCCATTCTCTGCACAGCCTGTATTTGTGCTTGGGATTGCCCCTACTCACCTGGGTAGGGACCCAGGCAGTACCTTGCACTTTATCTTGTCTATCTTTGTGATGTTCACACGGGCCCACTTCTCAAACCTGTCAAGGTCTCTCTGAAAGACAGCCTTTCCCTCCAAAATGTTCAAATACTGACTCCTGAGGAACACCAGCCATCACTGATTTCCACTTGGACATTGAGCCATTGACTGTAACTCTTTGTGTGCGACCATTCAGCCAATTCCTTATCCACTGACTGGTCCATCCATCAAGTCCTTGCCTCTCCAACTTAGAGACCAGGTTGTCTTGCAGGACAATGTCCAGTGCTTTGGAAAGGTGCAGGTAGATTGCGTCAGTTGCCTTTCCCTTATATAGCAATGCTGTAACCCCATCATAGAAGGCCTCCCAGATTTGTCAGGCACTGTTTACCCTTAGTGAAGCCATGTTGGCTGTCACCAATCACCTCCTTAATTTCCATGTGCCTTAGCATAATATCCAGGAGTATCTACTCCATGAGCTTGCCAGACATAAAGGTGAGACTGACCGGCCTGTAGTTCACTGGGTCTTCCTTTTTTCCCTTTTTTAAAAATAAGTGTTATTTTTTTTTGCTTTCCAGTCAGTGGGAACTTAACTGGACTGCCACAGCTTCTCAAATATGATGGATAGTGGCTTAACAGCTACGTCTGCCAGTTCCTTCAGGACCTGCAGATGAATCTCATCAGGTCCCATGGACTTGTTCACCTTCATGTTCTTTAGAAGGTCTTGATCCTAATCTACCCTTACAGTGGGTGTTTCTTCAGTCTTTCAAATATATAAATGCTATTTTAAAATAAGTTGGTTTTTTTCCCTCCCCCACTTGTAAATTAGATTTCATGTTGTGAAGGAGACTGAGGGGTGACCTCATTTGTGTTTATAAATATGTGAAGGGCGAGTGTCAGGAGGAAGGAGCCAGGCTCTTGTCTGTGTTGTCCAATGTTAGGACAAGGGGCAATGGGAGCAAGCTGGAGCATAGGAGGCTCAATCTGAACATGAGGAAAAACTTTTTTACTGTGAGGGTGATAGAGCACTGGAACAGGCTGCCCAGAGAGGTTGTGGAGTCTCCTTCTCTGGAGACATTCAAAACCCGCCTGGACACGTTCCTGTGTGACCTAGTCTAGGTGATCCTGCTCCAGCAGGGGGGTTGGACTGGATGATCTTTTGAGGTCCCTTCCAACTCCTAATATTCTGTGATTCTGTGAAGTGAATTTGCATTTACAGAGTCATAGTTTTCATAGAGATCTTTCTGAAAACAGAATTCAATAATATCAGCAATAAGACAAATTTTCTGCGGCTGAATGTATTTTGAAATTAAGGTACCAAAGCTTAAAGTATTAACCCTACTCCCAAAATATACCTGCAGAGTGGAAAGTAAGTGAAATAGGCACGTCAGTAACTTCAGGCTACTTGAGTTTTGGCCGTCTGATCAAACATACTATACCATTAAAAATATAAATCATATTTTGTGGTTTAAAGCAAAGTGGAAGCTGCTAAAATCAGTTGCAGAAGTCTGAACTGTGTAATTTTGAATGATAGATTAAAAGAAGTGAATCAATCCAAAGAAATGCTTCAGAAGCTAGAGTTATTCATTAGTTGGAAGAATGGAAGATGGAAGGATATTGTAAGGATTGAGGAACTGAGAGGAAGAAAGAATTTTAAAACCTATTTCAGGTGTATTTCAAAACAAGTGATAAAGGTTTAATTTACTGAAGATCAGATCTACAAATTGCATAAAGCTTAAATGTGGTAATTTATTATAAAAATATTTTCATAAAAGCATACCTTCACCAATTTTGTATCAATTTCTTCTTTATTTTGAGGACCAGATTATGATTAACTGATTTAACATAGGTTCAGTTCAGATCACTACTTTCCTTTCTAGTCAGTAAATGAAGTCATCCTCCCAAGACTCAAATTATTCTTTTAATGAAATCACAAATCCAGAACAGTACAGAAGTCCAATTCAGCTAATAATGTCTATTAAAAATATTGAACAAAGGCTAAGAAAAATGTCTGGTATTGTAGAAAATAGCTAGTGTCTGCCTGGATAAATGTTTCTCTCTTTGCACTTTATTTAATAATTTCCTATGGTGCTTTTGGTATTGCCATATAGGGTGACAGATTTTAGAGCGAGACTCTTATCATTGTATTTCTGATAGGAAAATCAGTTTGTTGGGGTTTTTTTTTAGATTATAATGTGCTGTTAGTGGCAAAGAATGATCTATTCTGTCAACTAGCTTACTATGGACTGCTTTGTCTGGTAAGTGGAAGCTGACTGGAGTCTTTCCAAGAGCATTGGTGAGTTAGAACTGGAAATTTGGATAAGGCCGCAAGTCACTAAGAGACAAACTGCTGTATATGTAAATAGGCTGATCAGTATTTCCAGGTGCTTGCATAGGCTATCTCATTTGCTAAGTGAGCATAGTACAATACTGTATCCAACAATGTATAGATGTATTTATGACCTCACAAAACACAGAACAGTAGTTATAAAACTAGTTCAAGGGTCCTGAGTAAGTGGACATTAACCTGACAAATTGGTATTTTTCTTCCAGTCATAGGTGTAAGCCCAGTTCTAATTATTTTTTTTAATTTTAATAAGATCCTGACATGGATGGTATTTATTGCTAAAGACTTTATTATAATATATGATCATTCATGCATGCATATAAAATTTGAATTAGTAGAAGCCATAGAGATGAGTCAGCATTGGAGATTTATGTCCACTTTAATGCAGTGAGAAGGATCCTCTGAGAAAAGAGAAAAAAAAAAAAGATTTACAGTCCTATCATTTAAGAAGGTCCTCTCAGCAGCACCTGAATTCCTTTAAGGATATACAGGAGGGCTTTTCATAAATTACCTGGTGCATTTAAAATAAAGGTTATTCAGAATAATTATGTAGGACAGTCCAATATAGTAGGGCAGGAAATTACTTGAGTCCATTAACTTCATTTGTGTCATGTCAGATTAAAATCAATCAAAGGTATACATCGGGGGATTCCACTTTCTCCAGAAAAGGTAAAGCATGTGTTGTGTAAGGTCCCCTCATATGTGTGTGTAAGTTCCCTCAGAGCCCTGCTTGATTAGGAGACTCCATATGAACTGAGCTAACTCCAGCAGCTATCACAGAATGAGCCCTGTAATAATCAGTAGGGTTTATGTGACTCCATTAAGATACTATGTGAGTGCCTTACAGACTTCAGTGCGTTTACACGCACAGTAAATCAGAGGAAGTAAAATGTTACGAACATCTTTATGAAGAAGAAGTTGAGACAGAGACACTAATATACAGTGTGACTTGGATGGACTTTTAGGGTAGGATTCATGTGGTCTTTTACTATCTACTCTGGTCGTTTAGGATTCCCATACGGGAATATTTGCGATAAACATTTGAATAATATTTGCACAGTTTGAGGAGTCCAAAGTTTCCTTCCTTTCCCAGTGCAAATTTCCAAAACTTACATCTTGTCCACAGCTAACATCATGCAAGGAGAGTGCCCTAGTTGTATTACTGCACATTAGCTTGAACTGTAAAAACCCCCTACTTTACCCTTTGAATCTATGCCATTCAAAGATCATTAAAGACTTCCTGGGCCAAAGGAAGAATGACAGTATAACTTGCACAGTACACTACATGAGACAGAAGAGATATGGGGTCAGTTCCTTCTCCAAGGGCATTTAAGATATTTTCTTTAGATTAAGCATTAATTAGATAAAATATATAGAAAGCTGAACTTGCAGCATGCTTCCCATTGTGAATACTGAACTTAAAAGCAGCCATATAAAAGGGAAGCACCATGACTTTATTCCCTAGATTCCTCTTATGTTTTTCAAAAAATGGTGGTGGATGTGCTTGTGTTTGTCTGGAAGCCAAATATTTGTATGAATATTTGTGGACAGTCAAGGGGATCTAGTGCTTCTGTTTGCTTCATTATACACAGTTAGGCATCATCCTGGATGTACCCAGAATGACTTCTTTTTTCCTGGCTCAGGTTAGATTGAAATGCCAAAATGTTGGAAGTATTTGTAAGCTAATAATTGGGAAAGTTTTTGGTGTTACGTCAACTGTGAAATCTCATTTTTATGCTGACCTTTCTGAAAATACTATTCTAAAAATACTATTATTAATTTACATCTTTAAGCAAAAAGTAATCTCAAGCCAAAATTTGGAACTTGTAAATTAGAAAATGTCAAATGAGACATTGTGACAACCATTAAATCTGTTTTCCAAAAGTGTTTTTAAATGAAATAAACCATCAAATCAGTCCTTTCCTTAACAGCTTTTTGGTTTCAGCAAATCAGCAACAGTAAAAGTTGAATCAAAATTTGAAGGAAGTTGAAGTCAGTGTTAAAGTGATGCTCACTGCCTTTTGTGGTACCTAGTCCTGAATTCTCAGGCATCCTGAAGTGAAGCCTCTGCATTTGTAGAAGAGACGAGCGCAGAAGACTATCACACTTCCAGATTCTTCACTTCTCTGAAGTGCAGTGAACAGGGTAAGGTCTGTAAATGAGTGGATTTTCTACTTTTATTTAAAAAATAAGTACTTATGAGTCTTTTCCTATAGTTGTGATATATGGAAATTTTGATTGTTATGGTTTTGATCTTACTCAGGGAAAGCTGTTGTCACAAATGTGTGCATGATTTTTTGCCTTGCACTACACTGTGTCCTACACAAGCTGTGTGTGTTGGAAGAGCTACTTTCTTTTTTTTTTCCATGCAGCATTGTGTGTGTTAGGTATGTGGTTATACCTGCCACACTATGTCAGCAGGCATCTCTCTATGATGTGTGTACTTCTTAACACTGATAAATGGGTAAATCAAGAACCCTGCAATCTTATTATATGGATCATTCAGTCTGTAATTTTTACCAGGACCAACAGAACAGCTTAATTGTGTCACTGAAGCAGCTTTGACAGCCAGCTCAAAACAAGTACTCAGTTTTGGTTAAATTTGTGTCTCTTTATTCAGAAAACTGAGAGCTGAATCAGATTCCTTTTTTCCTTTTCCAAGCTAACCAAACATTTTTCTGTCTGAGCTAATGCAGTGCTCTTTCTGACCTATTGTGATAGATACAGTAGGTTTATCTTGTTATCATGGTGCTATGGTTCTGCTTACACTGATGATAGGATAAACCTGTATCTCCATATATCTGTAAAATGCCATATTAGACAATGTCCCTTATAGCTGTAGTTGTGTTGTTTGTCTAGTTGTTGTTAGCTTCATGTGCACCATGTATAAATAAGATTGGCTTAGCTTTCAGGATTACTTTATTAAGCATCTTTTCTATATAAGCTCCTTTTTCCCAGTTTCCAAATAAATTGAGGTGGTGGAGAACCAAACTGTTAGATCTTGAAAGAAGGATGTGAAAGGATGCTGCTTTTCCCTTTATTTTAACTGTATATGCTGCCTACTATCCCTTGCTTTTGAAACTAGAATAAGAGAAACCATCTTACATGTCATCAAAATAATATAGTAAACAAGCATTCTACATGTCAAATAAGAACTTGAAACGTACTACTAAACTAATTCAAAACATCAGTGATTTCCTCATCAAAAAATGTGAGTAATTTAACTACACAGCATAGTCTCAAAGAAGTCAAACAAGATACTGCATATAACTGTGGGTAACAGACAAAGGTCTCTTGAGTTCAGGACTGAACAGAGACTGTCAGCAATGAGTTCCACAATTCCTACATGCAAACAAAACCTCCATAGTTAAAATTTTTCACCAAGTTGACTGACTAAAGGCCTTGAGTGTGATATCTGGAATCTGTCGTTGACTTCTATCACATGGTTATGCTTACTTTTGCCTCTCAAAATTGTCACTATCAAAATTGACTTACTGTGCCATTGCTCCATTCCCTTTTCAAATAGATGATAAATTCTGTACATAATAGTGTTAAAAATGAAGCAATACAGAAATTCAAACATGTCTTATTGGCTATGGCTTTAAGTGAACCTAAGCTCTCGTAACTGGAAAAGCTCTTCATGTTTTGTTTTGTTCAGAACATACAGCACGACATCTTCAGAGGACTGCAAATTATAGACTTGATGTCATGTGAGGTCCTGCTGTCTATGCCTACCCAGATGCAGTTACCACATACTGTCAAAATAACAAATATCTCTGAAACACTGCAGCATAGCATTAATTACAGCTGTATGTTCAGTGAAGTACAAAAGGAATGCCCCTTTCCTAAGCAGTTTTTCCCTGGAAACTCCAAAGGTATCCTGATTGTTGATAGCTGTACAAAACTGCTAGCCAGAAATAATGTCAAGACTTGACAGAGCTTCAGCTCATAAAATTGTTGTAGTTTCATTTACTTTATTGAAGCCATATTGGTTTCCGTCAAATGTGGAACTTACATCATTATATTCTTATTATATTTATTTCTTTCTCTATTTCTTGTTTATTTCTTGCAATATATTTTATGTGTTCAAGTAAGTTAGTAGAATGATAACGCAGACAAGAAAAAGAAATGCTGTTCTCTGGCCTGCCATTGAAAAATCCCATTAAGACTATAATTGATTTCATAATACGTATTTTCTCATCTTAATTCAATTTTCCAAGAACCTGTAATGGAAAAGTAGCTTTCCTGAATGAAAAAATAGTCTTGAGCTATTGATATGATAAGAAGAAAGAGCATCCAGACACGCCACTGGAAAAATCCCTTCTCTGAAGCTTCAGAGAGAAGTAATTGACTTCCTCACTCTAAAGATTATATATCATCTGCAGAAATTAGTTACATTTTTTTCTCTGACCCATTAAGTTGTTTTGGTTGTTTTTCTACATAAACCTTTTACATGTCCCACCAAGAGAATCAAAATATTTTACCCCACACAGAGGGGTAGGGTTTTTTTGAGGAGGGGCAGTCTGCAGCATTCAAACGTCCTGGCAAACATGAATAGTTTTTCTCTAGTTCTTGGAAGATAATGAAGAAATATGCTTCTTATCCTAGATCTTCAAACAAGAAATTGCTTGATGGTGTGTGGGTGTTTGATCAGCTTCTTAAGGATTTAGGGAAGGACTTCCACTTCATGAGAACTGTTTAGTGTCCAGTCTAGGTTGTTAATTTAAGACCTCCTGTTCAACAGATGATATGATGCAACTGCATAGGAGGTGTTTAAGATGTTGGTAGCACAACAGATTACTCCTTGATACAACCATTTTGTTCCATTCAGAACAATGAGGAAGCTTCTCTACTTGACTGCAGGGAACAATACAGTGCTTGGATAGTAAACAAACCAGCCAGAAAACTTTGTTTTGTAATCTTTAGAATAGTTAATTTTTTTGTTGACTCATTGTTGACTAAAATGGTCGTCCACATCAAACCTTAATTTAGCTGAGAGCTGGAATGACAGCTATTTCAGGTAAGCATCTCGTCAAGACTGTTTTAGAGATTGGGGTTTCATTGCTGTTCCAGGAGCAATAACATGAAACCATACATGTTGATAGATATTGTGGCAGGTCATATTGAAATCTTTAAAGGCAAATAAGCAATTGGCAGTTGTCACTTCATGGTTTTTGTCTCAGAGATTTTCTCATAATTGTGTTGCTTTGCTAGTGGTTAGTTGGATAACTAACACCATTTTTACTGTGACATCTCTGTGAATGTTTGAATTTACTTGCGTCAATTTAGCAAGTTCCATATTTTCATTTAGGTTTTTCTACCATCTGGTAGAAAATTCCAATTCTTCAGCTTCTTCTAGTGAAGTATCATAGAATCATAGAATGTGTTGAGTTGGAAGGGACCGTTAAAGATCACCCAGTCCAACCGCTGCAGAGAGCAGGGACAGTGTTGCCAGATCAGATTGCTCAGAGCCGCATCAAGCCTGACCTTGAATATCTCCAGGGATGGGGCCTCCGTCACCTCTCTGGGCAACCTGTACCAGTGATCTACTACCCTCATATTGTGAAACTTCTTCCTAATATCCAACCTAAATCTACCCTTTTCTAGTTTAAAACCATTACCTCAAGTAACACATTGTCTTTGCAGTACATTATATTGTTTCCTGTTTAACCTTAATGAAGCCTGTGAACTACTTCTACCAGTTTTCTAATCTGTAAGACTGTGCATAGTCCTGCTATCGATCCAGTTACTGGACAGTGATTTAGAAGAGTTCTTGTCAAAATATAAAATTAGTGATGAAATACACAAATTTTTTTGAATCTGTTTTCTTCTTCAGTTTGATCAGTGGCAGCTATCTTGCTAATAAATAGATGGTGACATAGCAGGCAATCTGTCCCTCATTTTAGCAGCAGATTTTTTATCTTCATTACAAAGAAAAAATATTAAGTGTACTTTTAAAGTTTCATTTCCATATTCTTAAGGAAAGCAGAATCAAAGAAAGTGTGTTTAGGAATTACTGAAGTGTCTGATTGATTGCAGGCCTTTCCTCACTTAGTTGCACATTAATCTTGAATTGCTATTTCAGTCTTTCTGATGACTGAAAGCTCTCCATTATTCAGGGGACGTTTCCGGCTGTCTGTGTTGGTAGCAACAAATGACACTCATAGGTCTTTGCTAAGAAGCTGCTTAAATCTGAAAGCAAACAGCGCAACAGCACCATGACAGAGCCAGAGCATCCTTTGGGGCTGCCTAATCAATCACTTGACTGTGAGAGGAATACAGTATTTCCCAGATTTGTTTCCAGCAAAATGAATTTGTGTGTAAAATCACAGTGGGACAAATTTTGTCAACAACAACTCTGGTAGAACTCTACTTTACAGTTACTGTAAATCGGATGGGGATATGACTTAGTGTCTTGATGTATCAGAGCCTAACATTACCTGTATTATCTTCAGATGTAGATTAAATGGTGATCATATAAAAGAAATTCCTCCCTGCCCCTCTCCCCCCCAGCTATCTTAATTTATATTAAACTGTGTTTCTTCTATCTAGCTATTCTGCAACAGGCACAGAACTATAAATGAATGACACGTGCCCAAGTGTTTATAAGCTTCCCTTTGTAGAAAAAGTAGCTAGGTTTTTCTCTTTTTAGTTAATGCTTTTCTGTAGTCTCAAGAATTACGTAAAAGCAAGAAGCCTGAAGGTACAAAAAATTAGGAGAGGATGGAAATACCCTGCCATGCTCCCAGTATGAGACAGCTGTTGTAGGACAGTGTTAGTGTTTTCCCATCAGTGTGTGCCCTGTTGTAACTGTTGGGACAGGGTGAGAAGCTGCATTGCAAACCGTGCTGAATAAGTGAGCTGTGAATCATTCCCGCTGCTTGAGTCTTTTTAGCTGGCTCCACACAGAACTGGATTAAGCCAGGCAGGGAGCAGTTGCTATAGCTGCTGCATGCTAAGGGCTCTCCTCTCTCTGTCTCTCTCTCTGTCTCTTTATTCTCTCTCCTTCTCCGGTACTAAATTCAGGAAGAACAGTGCAGGGGGAAGCAAGCCCCATCCAAGCTCTGCTGAGGCTCTTTTGCTCTCTGGATGAAAACCCTGGTGATGGGCTGTCGTCTTCATTAATTCTGTGTCTAAGAAATCAATCGCCTGTGGTGACTCCTCCTCTGCTTTAGCAAGTGTGTGCTCGTGGAGGAAGGAAACATGTCACTTTAGGGGGCTGTGGGCTGCAAACAGGACTTCCTGGCATTTGTGACATTTGTTCTGCACTAAGTCAGAGACTAAGTATTACTTTTTTATCCAGCCTAGAGGAGGGACTTACATTGCCCTGGTGAGAGCTGCTGGGGAAGGGCCAGAAGGCTGTTGTGAAGCTGGGGGATCCCATTTTAGAAAATGTTGCAGCATGGCCCTGCAGCTCCTTAGGCACCTGCTGATTATGAGGACAACAGCTCAATCCTTGGGAGTGTGTTTCCAGGCAAAGACTGGCTGAGGAAGTGGTAAATGACCTGCAGACACCTGGCAGGTCCTCTGAAGCCTGGGGTGGGTGAAGCTCTGCACCTACTGGGACACAGCGGAGGGGACATTAAGTTGGGTCCCAATTTCTTGGGCACCCTCCCTCTGCCTTTCTGGGCTGCCCCACACTGTGCCTGGCACAAGTATGGAGGTATGAAGGCAGCAGGGAGGCACCCTGCTGATCAAGGAACAGGTTCTGCCACAGCTGGCAGCACTGGGAAGAAGAGGTCCTGGCAAGGGAAACCAGACCTGGCTCTTGAGGATTGGCTTCAGTCAGGAAAGCTCTGTGACTGTTCAGCTGCCTCAGCATGGTCCAGAGTGGGAAAGTCTAAGCACAGCCCTTGGGAAGGCTGTGTCAGGGGCATGCCTTGAGTAAATTAATAACTGCTGACAAATCTTCCCAAGGTTAGAGTCAGTTTTTGGTCTTAATCACTGACAGCACTGAGCTTTTTGGTCCTTATTTTAGTGAAAAATATTTTGGCAGAGGGCTGGCCAAATTATGCAGCTGACACTGTGTTCCTGCATTCTTCCCTGAAGTTTCTCAGAAGTTGTGTCCAGCCAGAATGGAGACTGGGTATCTGTGCGGCCTACCCTTCTCTCTTAGAAAGAAAGAAAGAGTTGGTGCTATTGGTGCTATCATGTTAATGAAAGCTCATTTCTATTTACTGGTTTGCTATTCTTTAGAGATATTGTAGTTCTTCCCTATGACTTCTGAATAGAGAACCCAGTGACTTGCCTTTCCTTTCCCTTGACAGCACTTAGTTCTCAGGGCCCATTACTACCTGATCCATACTCTACTGCAAAAGAAAGACCTCTATTGTCTGCAGTGTGTGCAGGGACATCTATCAAAAATTAGCTGGCCATGGTATCTTAATGGACATGAACATTACTTACAGCATTTTCCTTTTGGCTATTTTGTATTCTCCACCCTTATTCTTTAATATCAGTATGAAAGGAAAATTATCTCTTCATTTTCATGTTAACTTATGAGATAATATTGTCTATTTTTCTTTTTTTTAGACATTATCATTGGAACTTGGGAAACTTCTTTTATTGTGTCTGATATTTACATAAAACTATAACGGATAAATGAATTGCAACTTCATGACTGAGTTTACAGATTAAATTGATCTCTGCACAGTTAACATACAGTTTACTGGAGCAGGATATAATGGCAATCCCAGAACAAGTCACTTTCAGTAAAACATGGACGTTGCAGTGGGCAAAGTTGATGTTCCAGGTCTTATTGATAAAGAAAGTGGGAAACATGCACTAATTATTTATGAAGTATTTTAAAATATGTAAATACAGATACACAGCATAGAAGCATTTTGGACAGGTACTGCTTGAATTGCAATGTTGGTATGTTTGATTTTCATAAGGCCAATGAGAACGGTCTGCTTAATGACTAGTTAAAAGGATTTCCATTACATCTGTGTAACAGCTTGGGTCTTAAAATCCAAAGCTTCTGAAATTACAGTGAGACCACTAGCTGGTAAAGATTGGACAATATTCCAATTCAATCATTCCACACATAAAGAAATCCTGTTAGCTTGAAAAAATTTGAGTCAGCTCCCAGAAGAAACTTCTCAAAAGTATTTTGTATGCTGCGATTTGTTTTGCAGCAAATGAAACTTTTGTTCTTCATAGATGCCGTCTCCTTTCTGTCACAGAAAAGGCTCGCCTGGTTCTTGGATTGGTACATTCCAGTTGATACAGGTGGCATCTGTGCTGGGATGAAGGCAACAAGAATGAATGCCAGGGATGTGCAGGTAAGAGGGCAATTGTGTGAACATGTGTAATTTTAATTAGCAGGGTTTACCAGGGTAATTACTTTTTACTGCATTCATTATGGTGCTTAGCAACAGTGATCATTGTCATTGTGTTTATGAACTCTTGACTATAAATGCAACAAACAGATACTGGGATAAAGGGAAAAGATCAAGTCTTCAAATGAAAATATGTCTCTTTATACTAGTTAAAGCCTGACCTACGTTTGCCTAGCTAAATCTAAACTTCAAAGCAGTGTTTTTCTTAGTGATTATTTTGTTCCACATATACCAGTAAATTATTGGAAAATGTAATATTAAATATCTTTATCCTTATTATCAGTGGCATAAATTCATTATTTGACCTGCTTCCAGTTAAATTAACTGAAATTTTGTTTCCGATTTCATTGAGACTAGGATTGAAACAATCCATATAGCTGTGGAAAATGAAGGTAGCCAAATTTTTTTGATATGAGTGAACATGTGTAATAAAACATAGAACCATCATTCATCTTAATAGGCATGATAAAAAAATAGTTTTCATACAGCCTACAAGTAATACAAATGAGTTAGTAATTTAATTGCAAAATATTTTAAAAGTCATGGTGATACCTTGAAAATAACTGCTATGCCAAATTTTAATAAGGTAATGACAACTACATTAGCTTTAAAAATGTGCATAATTTACAGGAACGTTGTATTAGCATTGAGGTGACATTTCCTATTTCATTAGAATTAAAATTGTGTAAATAGACCATTTGAAATGCTCACATTGTATATTAAAATTAACTATTCAGGAATTAATTCTTCAACTTCTCATGAGAGATATCCTTATTCACATGAGAAGTCTCATTGACTAATGGCATTTCTCAGGTGTAATCAGATGACAATGGGACAAGTATAAGAATTACTCATGTGAAAAATACCAACTCCATCATTCTTTGTTAAAATATTTGCTGATAATGGTTCTTTTCAGGCAATTAGCTATTTCAGTGTTCAGTGCTGTACAGCAGATGGGGAAATTCTTTCATGATCTCTGTGGGCGATCAGTTTCTTCCCTGACACATGACAGGAATTAAAGTAAATGCTGTAGAGACAGCATGAAGGTGTGGTGGTGGTAGGGGAAGGACAGCATTATTTTTTTCTATATAAAACAACGTAATCCTTTTAAAAGCGCGCATCAGGCATATTTGTGAGTCCACACTAGAAAAAGGCCATGTCCTACATTACAGCCAACTTCATTTTTAAGGCATACACTCTGGTGAAGGTGGGTAACATAACTGTTGAGACTTAATCTGTTCTTTCAGTGCCACGCACAGATAGGTGCATCTTCTCATATACAGCCTTGCCCATTAAGGTAGAGTTTCATTTTTTGAATTCTTTGGACACATCCTTTGATATTTTTCTTCAGGGTATAGGGCTGTTTATAATATTTTTTAAGCTCTAAAGCAGATTAGATAACATGTGCAGGGTTCCGCGCCTCGGTTGAGGCAATCCCCAATATCATTACAGAATGAGTGGTAAATTGGTTGAGAGCAGTCCTGCAGAAGACTGGAGGATACTGGTGGATGAAAAATTGGACATGAGACAGCAATATGCACTTGCAGTCCAGAAAGCCAATTGTATCCTGAGCTGCATTAAAAGCAGCATGGCCAGCAGGTTGAGGGAGGTGATTCTGCCCCTCTGCTCCACTCTAGTGAGATCCCACCTGCAGTACTGCATCCAGCTCTGGAGTCCTCAGTGCAAGAAGGACATGGACCTATTAGAGCAAATCCAGAGGAGGGCCACAACAATGATGCTCTTGAACAGTTCTGCTCTGAAGAAAGCCTGAGAGACTTGGGGTTATTTAGCCTGGAGAACAGAAGGCTGTGAGGAGACCTAACTGTGGCTATTCAATATACAAAAGGGCCTTATAAATAAGAAAGATGGAGAAAGACTTTTTACCAAGGCCTTTAGTGACAGGACAGGGCAACGGTTTTAAACTGATGCATTATAAATTTCATTTGGATATAATGAAGACATTTTTTATGATGAGGGTGGTGAGACACAGGACCAGGTGGTCTAGAAAGGTTGTGGATGCCCATCATTGGAATTGTTCAAAGTCA
This sequence comes from Mesitornis unicolor, assembly GCF_000695765.1. NCBI lineage: Eukaryota > Metazoa > Chordata > Aves > Mesitornithiformes > Mesitornithidae > Mesitornis > Mesitornis unicolor. The sequence continues at coordinate 84,400 of NW_010207889.1, forward strand.
GGATGAATGGGGCTTTGAAAAGCTTGATATAGTGAAAGATGTCTCTGCCTATGACAGGGCGGTTGGACTAGATGGTCTTTGAAGGCCCCTTCCAACCCAAACCACTCTATGATTCTATGATTCTTTATATTATCTTCTAACATTAATTCTGGTGAGTAGACTTGTCAGCTTTGAAATAATTTTATAAAACATTTTTAGCAGATCCTTGTTCTTTCCTCTGATCCAGCTTAAAGTACTAAAAAGAACAGAAATCTTATTAAGAGTGAATTATGAGGAAATTCTCGTTAAGACATTGGACTGCATGTATGGATCTTCTGGATGAATATCCAGAACTTGCTGAATCTGATGCTACTGCAGTGCCCCTCCTAATCTAGCAGTGTTTCTGGTAAAACTTTCCTGGTGAAACCAGAGGATGTTGTCAGTTACACCAGAGGCTGACTCCATAGGCACTAAGCATCAGGATCCCTCCCCTTAACTCCCCCAGGCAGCGGAAAGATTATAATTTACTTAAGTGGATTAGAGACTTCACCTTCCACTTTTATTCAGGTGTTATTCTTATGAAATTGTCTTAAACATTTAATATATTTTTATCTTTGCAGAGGAGAGGGAAATGTCACAAACATGCCCATGCTGAAGTAAAGAAAATTAATCCAGTGATGAGGACAAAACATTATTAAGAATAAAAAACTTTAATATTATTTTTTCCTTTCTTCTTTCTGGTAATAACTTCCTTTCTGAATGGTATGTATTTATATGCCTTTTTTTAGTCTCAATTCAGGACAACTGTGGAAACTCAAGAGTAGACACCCATCTGGAATGTAACCTAAATGGTTGGCCTAAGATTCAGCTTTATCGTGTAAGTGCTGTCATGATCAGTATGTGAGATAAGTAGGTAATTGACCATTTTAGTAACTTTTAACCTATTTTCATGGCAGATCCCTAAAAACATCTAATTTTCTTTCAGAGTTCTGCATATCAAGTTTTAGTCTCTTGACAAATATGCTTGCTTTTTATAAGCAGACTCTTTCATGGGACTCAAAAATCAATCCATGGACATCAAAGAGTCTGTACACCACAGACTGAAAAATACTGGTTCAACTGATGCTTTACACCAGTTAATTTCATGCAACTTGTATCCTTAGAATCATAGAACAGAATCATAGAATCAGTTGGGTGGAAAAGACCTTTAATATCATCAAATCCAACTGTTAACCTAGCACTGCCAACTCCACCACTAAACCATGTCCCTAAGTGCCAGATCTACATGTCTTTTAAATACTGCCAGAGATGGTGACCCCATCACTTCCCTAAGCAGCCCATTCCAATGCTTGACAACCCTTTCGGTGATTTTTTTTTTCTGATATCCAATCTAAACTCCCTCTGGAGCAACTTGAGGACATTTCCCATTGTCATATTTCTTGTTACTTAGGAAAAGAGACTGCCCCCCACCTTGCTACACCCTCCTTTCAGGTAGTTGTAGAGAGTGATAAGGTCTCCCCTCAGCCTCCTTTTCTCCAGGTGAAATAATCCTGGTTCCTTCAGCTGCTCCTCACAAGACTTGTGCTCTAGACCCTTTACCACCTTTGTTGCTCTTCTTTGGATGTGCCCCAGTATCTCAATGTCTTTCATGCAGTCAGGGACCCATTACTGAACACCGTATTCAAGGTGTGACCTCACTAGTGTCGAGTACAGGGGAACAGTCATTTCCCCACAGTCCCACTGGCCATGCTATTTCTTATACAAGCCAGGATGCCATTGGCCTTCTTGGCCATCTGGACCTTAAACCACATGGCAACATTCTGATAAACTTTATTAAACACCTAAATATGGATACAGAGCCCTAGCTTTAATATATATTTCTAATGTTTTCTAGTTTTTCTAGCCATGCTTTCTTGCAACTGTGACTCTTTGAACCTCTCTTCATCATGCCTAGTGTCCTACTTGTGGGATTGTTTTCTATGACTTATTAAAAGATACATATATTTCAAATGGAAAATCTCTTGAGAGTTTAAAAATTGTCATCCAGTAGAATATTGAAAAGGATTCATTGGGATTTACAAGAATCACTTATGAAAATATGTCAGCTATTCATCCTGCAATTTATAAACATATAATCCTCATCAACAAGAGAGATGGACATGTTTCCTAAAGCAGCCTTTTTGCCTTTGTAATAGTTCAGATTTGTGTAATATGGTACATAATTTGAAAGAATATTTGAAGACTAAAGCCATAGATCCTCTTAAAGGACTGTTTCTTCTCCGTAAATCGGGATTGAAGACTATCATCTCCTATCCTACTATACTGATATCCAGAATATATTAAAATATTTTTTAAGAGCAGCTTTCTGGGCAATCCTGTTTGCTTTGTCTTTGTAGTTCATCATGAAAAAAAATGATTTGTTTTTGTTATTTGCTTTTTGTCAAAAAGACTTATTTCTTCGTACAACCTAGCCTTTCCTTTTGTTTACAACAAGCTTTAAGAAAAAGTAAAGTATTGGCAGCTAGTACAACTTCTGACTGCTGAATCTAGAAGCTCATATCAAGACATTTAAAAAGCAGTATTCAGAAATTAAAGTGTTCTAGCAGCTGAATTCTGAACACTTTCAGAATATTCCTAAGGAGTTAATGCATTCTTTTAAAACACAGTTTTGACAATTATCCCTTCGAGCAGGAAAAAGTGGTGTTTGTAATAAAAGGAAAATGGCATTTTGGGTTTGTGTGAAGAAGTACTGAAGTCATAACATAGAACCATGTAAGCAGGCTAAAACTTCTTGTTAATACATTATTTATTTATTTATTTTTATACAGGATGGAATATCTCTGATAAGAGATGGAACCACTTTTGTCACCTAAATTAATTTACCCCTGTGTCTTGTAAATCATTTCATGCCACAAATAATTGATCAGAGATGGAAGCAGAATTCAGCAATTCAGGCTGTAATTTAAATGGAATTAATTCTTAATTAAGTTGGCTTACTTTGGATTTTCATCTTTAGAGAGAATAGGCTGCTAAGCATTCACAGTACTGTCATTGAGTTTAATATCAAGAAAAGCCTTCATAAGAGATTAAGGCACTCTTCACATTAAGGAGATCAGAATGAAGTACCTGAATTTAAGACTAAGAACCAGAACTCATATCAACATATAGGGGTCTGGTGTCATCACTAAGTGAGCTTCAGATTATCCCAAGAAGTGAGGTGAAATGGCAAGTTCAGAATCCTGTGTTTGCAAGGGAAGCAAGTAGTTAATCCAGTCTTTGCATGATGATCTTCCCTCTGGTGTATTTCTCTGACACGGCTTCTATCAAGAATTTCCAGAATAATACAGTCCCTTCTTTGTCATGAAATTGTAGTCTCTTGTAGGTGCTTACATGTAAGAATACTGAATCTTATTTCTGAATATTTCCAGAACTGTACATATTTTCTCAAAAGTTCTGTTTCCTTACATCTTGTGTTTCTTCTCTTCTATGTTAATTTTTATTTAGTGTCCTTCGCCTGTGTTACTTGTTTGCAAATAGATATTTTTTTTCATGTTGCCTTAAAATAGTTTGGAAACTATATTAGTCTAGCCAATTAGTATGAAACGAAACTTATTTATTTCTAGGGACTGAATCATTAATAATAGTCATTCCGTATAAATGAAGAAGGTGCTGGAAAAATATATTTGGGTAGTAAACTTACATTCAAAAAACTATTTGAAGCATGCAAGTCAAAATATTTTGTCTGAGTTACTTAGATTGTGACAGCCCATTATGAGGAAGCTATTTTAAGGTTTTTCAGAGACCTCAATGTGGAGATGACTTCCAAATAGGTTCTTCAGAAATGTGTAGGTGTTTAACTTCCACTGTGTGGAATTCTGGTTCTTAATTTCTCACTGGTCCAAAAGTTGAGTTTTGCTTTCATTTTATAAAAACAAATAAACTTGTAAGTTGAAGTGATTGCCAGCAAAAAGCAATGTTTTTAATTTAAAAAATGTTGTGTATTTTTCTTCCTGAAAAGCAGTTTAAAAATTTTGGGTTCACTAGTGCTTACTCTTCAAAAATGAAAAGGATATCATAATAAATAATCAAGGAGCACTGTGTTTTAAAATGCTTAACTGTAGATTGTTCTCTTTTGTGATTCTGAAGACATGGGACAGATTTGTTAGTGTTTCTAAAATTGCCTTAGACGCTGATTAGAAACAGCTTAAAATGGGGTAGAAAGAGAAAGGGAGTTGTTATACGTTACAGCAACACTTGTTATTGGATTCCTGTATCCATGCCATAGATGCATTTGAAGTTGAAGTCCTTTGCAGGATTTGATTAAAATGTTTGGGATAGAACTATGAGGTGTAAGATACACTGTGTAGAAAATTATATTAAACGAGAATCAGAAATGCAAATATGGAAATGTCAGTGGGCAGACCAGACATGAGTACAGAACCACAGAATGGTAGAGGTTGGAAGGGACCTCTGGAGATCATCTAGTCCAACCCCCTGCTAGAGCAGGATCACCTACAGAAGATCACACAATACCTCAGAACACAAATATTGGTGACAACTCACATGTACTTTGCGTGAAAATGCATTTGCTTAGGAAATAGCAGTAAGGAAGACAAAACTGAATGCATGAGTAGGGATGTAGAAGACATCCTTGGTAACAGTAATGTTTCACATTCATTCAAAGTAGGTACTGTAAGAGGGTAAATTGCTGGATAACAGCAGCTCAGTTTCAGTGGAATGAATTGACAGTGTAATTAATTTCAAAGGATAATAATTGTGACATGAATCCCCCCTTTTATAAGGCCTAACTTAAGGGTTTATGTGATTTGTTACAGTATATTGTATAATCTCTCCTACTACATCAGCTGTGACTTAGAAGTAACCAGAAACCAGAGCAATAGTATACAGATAACCGTTACTCTGCAGCTTGGCAGGTGCATGCAAAGGTAGCAAATATTTTTTATTTGGTATATGCAAATGTCCCACATTTGAGACGTTTGTGTTTTGCTTACTCAGATTGAGCCAATGTGATTTTTCTCCAATGCTAAAATTTTAATCAAGTTTAAACAGGAATGTGCCAACAAATATTTATTTAAGCATTGTGAGGATTTACCGATCCTGAAGACTTACTGCTCCAATGCATAATAACCAATAGTTAGAAATAGTGATGAGGTAGAAGTTAAAAGTGTGGGTAATGATCTCGCTCATTTCTGGTTACTGGTGGATCTTTCTGTGACTGCTGAACATAGTAAGACTGTGTAATTGAAGTAGAATAGCAAGTCTTAATTAAACAAAAAAATCAGGCTCTTAAGGAGTTGTAATATTTCCTTATTCACATCAACAACTAGGAAATGGTGACGTCAATCCAAGAGGCACCTTGGTTCATCCATCTGAATAGCATTTCCAGCTCATCTGTATGTTTCAGACTTCCTTATCTTGCCAAAGATGACAAGAAACAATGTCCTGCAGCATCTGCTGAGAGCCTGTGGATTTGGCACATGTTGGGTGAGACTGCACCCCGAGCATCCAACCAGAGAATAATTCCAGTTGTTTTTTTTCCTTTACATTTATTTCAGATTTGAAGGTAATCACATTTTATTTGTGTATTCCCCTATGAGGTCTCTTTCAAAAACTGAATCTCTGTTTCTACCAGTGGAACATTGTAAAATCTATTGCCTTTTCATGGCTGTTAAGATTGTTGGGATGCTGTTCCTTCTTCAGTATATTTCAAAATTACTCACTGTTTCTGCCTAACGACTTGATGCATTTTATTATGTTACTTGATTAATTGCTTATAGCGTTTGCAGAAGTCAGGAAATGAAACATTGTGGTCAGTGCTCATGCTTTTATTGCAATAGTTGTCATGTTATTAGATGAATTTCTGCTATTACGTTCTTTGCAGCTGTGGATAAAAGGTAGGAAATGTGATTCAGAAGACTGACAGGAATAGAAGGTATCAGGAAGACTCAAAATATACACACACCTCATGATTTCAAGACAGTCTTATCATTTCTTAAAGGTCTAGCTTGTAATTTGTCAGTCTGGGAGTAGGCAGCAAACAAAACCAAGGCTGATACAGGAGGTGGTTTGATTCTTCATGTGCATTAGGGTTAGCGTTACCTAATATATTCCTCTAATGGAGTGTAAGTGTATTAAATGATTTAGTAGAAGTAAGAATTTTTAAACTTTTGGAAAATAAACTTTAGTCATGGCTGTTTTTTAAAGATTAAGTGGTCTCGAGGCAGAAAAAAAAAAGGAGAAACTTAAGGAAAAAAAGTATAGAGAAGACCCTGCCCTTGAAAATAAGAAAGTGAGCTATGTTATCTTATTGTGTTATTCTTTTTGCAATACATTCATGTTGTCCTCTTGACTGACAAAGTTTTTGTGTTTCCCTTGGAGTGTATCTGTTCATTAGTGTCTCCAGACAGAGGTAGTTTCGCTTTTAATTAAAATACAATTTTCAGGTTTTTTAGTGTGTTAATGAGACAGCAAAAATGAATTCATTGAAAGAGGAACAGATATCTAGGCCTTACAGCAGTGAAAGTTAAAGCCTCATTAGTAGCTAATTATGCAGAACTTAGTATATAAATAGAGCTGTTATGGCATTAAAAAAAGCCTCAGTGCATTACCTAATGACATAAAATGTTTACAGTCTGTTCTGAGTATGGTATAATGTCTTACTGAAGTAATTAATAGCATGTTTAACAGTGACACAAATGGAATCACAATTACTGTGCAGGTACAAGTTGAGGGCAAGTGAATGCAAAAAAGTCTTTGAGGAACAGATTATTTTTCTGCCAGTAAAGGTGAGAGCATCAGAAGATAAAGGAGGAACACATGGTTTATGCATAAGGTGGGATAATGTCTGCTTCTGACAGGGTCAGAGTACACTGGACTTTATTTTCATGTTTTCCAGAAGTGAGTAGTGAGATTCCAGAAGTGACTAGTGAGATTCCAGAAGTCCAAACTGATACTTCCAAAAAGGTTCCCTGAGAGAACTGAGGCCCATCTTCTGATAACTAACAAGGTGGAAAGTATTTTGGAAGATATAGTTTTGATACAAAATGGCAAGGAAGACTAGTAATGCACACAAGGTAGAAAAGGAAGTTTTTGTTTGATAATAAGGGTTCATGTAATTAGATAGACATGCTCAAAATAGTACTTTAATAGCAAGTTAAATAATGTTTTTAATAAGCTGAAACATAAATGTTATTTTCTTGCTCTGCCTAACAACTGCATATGCAGCTTGACAATTAATTATTGTTATTAATAATAATAAAAAGCATTATGCTCCATATTAAGAGTAAAGCTGTGAATGGAAATAACTAACCATAGCTCTTTAGATGCAGTATGGTGAAAAATGGTCTCAGTAGTACAGCAGGAGTGGTAGAGGAATGACTAAAGGAGAGTATTACATTTGGGGAAACATCCTGGCTATGGAGCCTAGCACATCAGAGGTAATTTGGGTATAAGTAGAAAAAACATGATGAAAAGCAGGAGTGGGTGAGAAGGCAGATGAGGAGATGATTATGCAAATAAGAAAGGCCTGTAAAATGGTCTGAGCATTAGCCATGATGAGTCCAATTACTGTTGTATTGACTAGGAACCACAGAGCCACAGAATCAATTAGATGTTTTAAAATACAAAAAGCTATTTCCTTGCTCAATTTGTGCAGCAGTCAACAGGTTTAGAGCTTGTCCTGGGAAATTATTTTGGTATGATGACCAAATTAGAAGCTGAGAAATGTCTAGCTGGGCATGGGTGAATTGAAATTATTTTGCTATGAATTCTGTGCTTCATGTTTTAGCAGTGATGCTTGGTGAAATAACTTAGAATGATGTAAAGCACCATATTTCTGTGCTTTGTGTTAGCACAGTTGCCTGTGTTAATGACATCATCAGGTCTAGTGAGAGGAAGAGTTAATGCCTTGCACATTTGTGTTATGGCAGGTAGGAAAGGAAGCTACTTATTAATTGTGGTGGGCTTTACAGTTCATTAGTGAAAATAATTTTGTATTCATAAAGAGTTCTAGGTGGGCCAGAGTGGAAGACCTGAGAAATCCGTTACACACATAATGGGTATAATCAAAAAAATGTCAGTGCCAGCATTGCCGAGAACCCGCCAATTTGCCTGATTCCTAACTGCAAAGACATTTGTTTGTGTGTGCGAGCCTGTGTGTATGTGCACATGTGCATTCATCCTTTTTACTATCACTGAGTTCTATTTTTTTTTATTTCTGTTGCCAGTGTGAATGACAAGTTCCAATTGTGATGATGCTCTTTCTAAATAATGAACAGAGTTAGTACTAATGTGCTGAAGAATCTTGACTTTTATAATCAATCATATATGACACATAAAGATGGTCAACTATATATGACACAATTGCCCATAACAATCTGTAGTAGGCTTCCATAATAGGTTCTCTGTGCTGGGGACACTAGAAGATGTACTTTGCAAAATGCTTTGATCCTTTGCCAAAGGACTCATCCCTTACAGTGTGACTATGCAAAGAAGGTATTTTGGCTGGCACTGGATCTAGAGCAGGCCAGTTAACCTTTTGTGACTGCTTATGGTCATACTATTGCCTCCAGTATAATAACACAGTCTATCTTTGTAGATAAATAAACTGCTTTCCAGTTAATTTACTGTGAAGGAAGGGAATGGTTGTAGCATGGGGAACAGCTCATGCCCTCTGTAGGACATATAATTTTAGTTAAGCTTGAAGTAACTTGTGTAGCCATGATCATAGTGTACTTCAGATGTCCTTAGAGTGTGGCAGTAAATGTATTATGTATTTGCTTGCCAGAAGTGATCTAGTTGCCTTTAGGGTAATGTCTGGATGTACTGTTTGGTTAAGCAAAACAGTAAATAGCTATTGATTCAGATTCCTTGTAAAATCCTCAGATTTGCTGTGTTAAAAAAATTGAATTTTCTATGTGGTTATTCTTCAGTAGAAAACTGTAAGACTTGTTACCCTCTCAGCTCAGAATCACCAGCATACAGCAATCCACAGTTTAGCTAGTGACTCTGAAATTCAGTATTTTATTACTATTTTCAGCTATGCTTTTTCAAATACTTTGTGTTAAGAGTTGCTGTACTATTATGCAGATGCCTGCCAGTCTCTCCTTAGCACAGGAGGAAAGCAGCGAGGTCAATGCTGAGGATGCTTTCCTGTTCTCCTCTGTGTGACTCAGAAAGAAGTGTGCACTGGGCTGCAGGTCACCCATACTGAATCCAGCTTTTTGTTTGATACTTGCTGTCATCTTTAGGCCCCTCTGTGAGTCTCTTTGGCAGATGCTGTGCACCAGACGGGCAGACCCTGCGCAGTCTGGTGTGCATGTTGTCAGCATCTGAGCTGCTTAGGCTTCGATCCACAGCCATCTCCCATTTTCTTTCTCCTTTCTCTACAACATGCTGCATTCTTACCCATCCTCTGCTGTTCAGATCTGGCCTAAATGCAGTATTTGTGCTTTGCAAGGTGCTTCAGTTATTGCTGTTTGCTTGAACTGAAGAGAGCTGAAATTTGCATAAATTATGCTTGCAAACCTGAGATGGGGGTGGGGAAGAGATTCAGAAATAGTTATTGCTGAAGAGCTGAAAAACATTGCCTAGAAATCCTATCTTTAAACTATAGCTACAGAAAGCAAGGGTCCATGTCCTGGGAGAGACCCTACAGGAATATTTTTCTGGATTTTTCAAAAAGTTAATATTTCAGATTAATAATCATGAGGGCAAGCAGGTGACTCAGGAACTTTCCAGATAAAAGAATATTTCTTACAGTGTTACAGCTGGTTTCTTAATTTTTAGAACCCTGGGAACATATTTGTACAGTATAAATGTAATTTGAAAGATGTTATTAGAAAAGGAGCTATTGAATTAGAGAAATAGTAAAAGTAGTGGTATTTATGAAACGGATAAGGGCTTTGTATGATTTTTTAGGTTACTAACTGGCTGTGTAGCAAAATATACATGAAAGAAGAATTAAAATGTCCTGTCTATTTTGTTGAGAAAGGAGATGAGGGATGGAACATTTAGTGTTCTTAAAATATAATATAAAGTAAAAGTATGCCCAGTGGAGAATTTTTCAACAAGGAACAGAGAACCACGTAAGGATAGATATTAGTCAAGTGAAAATAAAGCAACTAAGAGTAGTGGATACAAGGGACCCAGGAGTCCCTCTTTACTAGGATATCTGTAATCCCTATCAAAATCTGTGCACAGAACTTCTTAGATAATGAAGTACAACTTCAGAGCTAACCAACACAAGCCTTCACATTAGATCTTATCAGAGAGACAGGGTAAAACAGATGTTCTTCGGCTAAATTAATCCTTAGCATGTTAATTAGTTCAGTCTTTCTACTCTTTAAAATATCTTGTGCTTTATTTGTTTCCTTCATCTTACAAATTTTCCCTACTGGATCCACTGTTCCCACCTTTTACATTTTCTAACTTGCACCCAGCAATTAGGTTTTAGTGGATCCCAGGCACATGGCTTTTGAAGCAGAGATATTCATACTAATCACTACTGACGATAGTTTAAATGGAGAGATATTGGTGGGAAGTCACATGGTTTGGTACAGACTGACCCTGTAAGACAAGATGTGCAGTGGAAAAATATTCAGCGAGTGTGAAAAGGTGAAGTAACATCCTCCACATGATGGCAGTACAGACTCTGTATGTCAGACACCTCCAGGAAAAACGGTGTTCTCCCAGGGTGTTATTCTCCCAGGGAATTGGTGTGTCTGGTGTGTTAGAGGAGCCAGTCCCATTAAATACAGACTTCACTTACTATCTGGTACACATTGCTGTCCTGCTTTCTGAAAGACTTGACATTTATAAGGCTGTTCGCTTGCTAGTTTATTTGTACCTGAGACCCTTTCTCTCCCTCCTCCCCTTTAACTTACTAGACAATTATTACCAAGTTAAGAGAAGAAAGCTCTCCTATGCATTTCATTCCAGGAGCAGAGCTGCCTAAGTAAGAAGGAACAATCTCTAAATTTGTTCCTTATTTCTGCTTTTGTTCATTAGGGCTTTCTGCTGCCTGAACATGAGAAAGGACTTCAGGATTAGAGTAGTCTGGAAAACTTAACTGAATCATATATCCCAGGAACCTGCTGATGAGAATGAATAGCAATATTTTTTGAAAGCTTTCAGTTTTGTTAACTTCTAATTGAAAAGGTAGTCCTCATGAGATTTTTTGAAACCTGTCTACTTTCTTGTTTACTTACCCACACTGCCTGTGGCCTTCCTCTGAGCCAAAACCCTTTGAATTTGAAAGCCAGATGTACAATCCTCAGTGATATCTAAAGAGCTGTAGTCCTTCTCATTAATGTCCCACAATATAGTGTGTGCAGTCTGTGTAGGGTGTAGCTTTAGGACTGGGCTACCACCAAAATATAGCTATTTCCAGCTGGCTGGAATAGCTTCCAAATGGCTGTAGGGGACCCAGGGTTCCCAGGCTCTACAGGTGCCCAGTAGCCTGCTGAAGTCATGGCTGGCAGCCCAGGCTCTACGGCTGATTCCTGCATAGCGAGCAAAGTCAGCACCGTCTTTTCTAATTTCCCTGTTGTCCCATCACTAAATACTACTTTTTTTAGACTGGATTTTGATGCTTTCAGTGTTTAAGTTTGATAATAGTAGCAATGAAACTAATAAAAATATAATAATCGGCAATAAAACATGCTATTCAATAATTAATGGCAGTGAAACATGTAGGAATTATGTCTGGTTCAGTGAGTGTGCAAGTCGGTGTGTTTCAATGGCTTCCACAGTCCCTCATTCCACCCAAAGTAGGGTTTCCTTGTCAGCTGTATAGTACTATGACATAGAAAGTCAGCAGAAGGAAGTGATGGCATCTGTTATTTTCTTGTGTTGGTTTTTTTTTTTTCCTCCTGCCAGTTAAGAGACTCATTCTCAAAATTCCTAAGTACAGAGAGAGTGAAAAGAACATTTCATGAATATTTTTTGCTAGTCCTGGCTTGCCTTGCAGAATATGAGAATGACTCTGAAGCCATTAGACTTCAATAATTAACTATATTAAGTTAAACTGTTTTACAAATATTTAAATTTGATTCTTGAGAAACACTTTTATATCAATTTCTGCAGAGGTTTTGGTATTTTTCTGCTTTCATTATAAAATAAAAACCTGTATAATATTGTGGTTATTAATGTAAATTACTTCATGGTTGGAACAATGATGGAGTCAGCTAGTGGAAAAAAGCTCTGGTAGATTAATCTTGATTATAAAATTTATGGATCAGAATGGTTTGAGAGATTGTAATGTAGTGGGGCAAATCTCGTCTTTATTTTTATAGCTACTTTTTAATTGAAACTCTTACCTAAACTGTAATTCAAAGATTTCTCTTTTCTATTTCTTTATTTTACATATTTATTAAGAAAAAAATCCTTCTGTGACATAGCTATGAAAAGTATTGAATTAATTCCAGATTAATCTTTAGTAAAGATGGAAAAATTAGGATTCTAGAAGAACATCATGCAGTTTAGCTTGGCGTATTGTTTTAAAATGATAAATTTAATAATCTGATGAAGGAACCAAACTGGGTATTCTTGCAAAAATAGATACAGACAATGATCTTTCTTCAGCAACATGCATGAAATATCTCCTAGTTATTTATTTTTTTTTTAATATCACATGTAAGTAATTTTAAAAACAGTCTTATAAATCAGATAGAGAAGAAGTGTTATATTGTATCAAGCACCTTAGTATTTTTAGTATTGGGAGTTATTTCTGTATTTTTCCTTATTCTTCATATGGGAAACTTTCAGCTTGGTAAAAAATAAGCATTTATGCTACTGTGAAGTATACTTTTTAAAAACAAGCTTTAATAAAGCTTTATAAAAGATTAATACAGACCTTGTGTAACTGTTGCACCATGAACGAAATAAGATGTGCTTCTGCAAGAAAATCTTTACAGGAAGTGTTTACTCATATGCCCTGTTTTGTTAAATGTAAAGATGTGTGTGTATAATTAAAATAACATTTCTGGGATGCTCCTCAAAGAAGAAAACATGTTGCATTAGGATTATTTCATACAACATTTTCTTACTCATAGGCACTCTTTCAAACTCTGAATTCATTAAGTTAAATTAGAAGCTCCAGTTTCCATTTGGAATTTTCAGGAAAGTTCTATCACACAGGTAAGATAACATAAAAACATATGAGCTATTTAATATTTAATTGTTTATATTTCTCTTACCAAAGAAGTCTAATATTTGATTAGAGGGATGTTATATCCATTGTATAGTGGAATAACACAAAGAGATATTGGGAAGCCTCCATATATGTGGAAAATTGCCTAAAAATTATGACTTAAACCAATTTTTTTCTTTTCCTTTTTCTCTGCTGCCTCAGAGACTATGCTTTTGTCTTGACCTCATTTTAATTGCACTTATAAGACACCTAAATCTGTTCTGCTTGAGAGTCATGTAGAACTACTGGCTGTAATTTTAAGAACTTCCAGAGACTTCTGAATTGGAGAGAGTATTTCAGAATGTGAAAACATAAAGTACAAGTTAGCTCACTGGGTAGTGGTTGGAAAAAAATAACTGATGTCTTAATTGTGTTATGAGAGCAGAGAGGGTTTACCAGGCAAAAGCACTCTTGAAGAACTGTATGCCAGCTCTTCACCAAACTGCCAAAAAACCTGCTGAATGCCATTCACTACTGCTTTTTTAGGTGAGTACAGTATTCTGATCACTGAGTTGAATTCAGAAGAATCAGTTGTTTCTCACAGAGATACAGCCATTTGCTTTCATTGAGGCTGCTGTTCCCATCCTTGTTGGGTTCACAGGCAACACTGTGGGTCAGGCTGGTTTGGAAACCTCTGGCCTCTGCCTCACAAAGACAAGACTTTCATGACTCAGCTGGTTGAAAGTAAGTTTCTGCAGTGCAAATAAGTGTGACAAAGCCTGCCAGAAACCAGGGTAGCCGTGCCAGCTGGGTAGCTGATTTCTTCTTCCCCTGTGCAGCAGTGCCTCCCCTGCCATTGAGGGAGGTGGGGAGCAGAGCTGCCCCCTCCAGCTCTGCCAAAGCTAGACCAATGTCCATTCCCTTGCTGTATGAAATACACCAGAAATGCATTTAATCCACTTTAGCATAGTCATCCATGTCTAACATTTCAGAAGAAAGGAAATAAAAATTTCTCTAGTATCTGATTCCTTAGGTAAAGTACTGCAGAAAGCGAGGAAAGGAGACCGGCATTTCCTTCTCACCCCAGCAAGCAGTGAGTTAGCGCCTTGACACATACAGATTGAGATTGCTTGCAACTGTGTCACTTGCCCACTGGAGTACTAGCTGATATTTTCATTCTCTAAATGTCTGCTTCTTTTGGAAGTGTTGCTAAGTGTTGCTATAATTGCCTGCAGACACAAAACACTGGAAAAGAAACATAATTCTCTTATATTTGCATTACTTCATGTAGTTCACCTTTTGAAATGTCCCTGTCCTCTCTCAGTTGATTCATTCTATGCCAGGCTCTTGCAGGTCGGTCCTAATCAGTTTATTCCCCATCTCTCTAACTTCTCTGTTTTGACAACTATGTGCTCATAGCCTATTGTAACATAAAGAATAAAAAGCTCAGACAGACATGGAAAATGAAATCATGTTTCTGATGAGATGGACAAAACTGAATTCAGTTATCATCATGAACAGCCACAATTAATTTAAAACCTCTTTTTTTCTTCTTGATTCAAACAAGCATGCTCTTAACTCATGACCAAACCAAGCAAGTGATCTTTACCCATTGGTGATTCTATTGGTTTTAATGTCTATTGTATGCGTATGAAATGTTTAACCTGCTTTTTTCTTCCATTATGAATTCATTTAGTGCAACTACCATTATATGAAATCTATTGGTGTCTTTTCAAGGTGAGCTTTTTTAAAAATCTTTTTTTCTTAAATCTTTCTGAGCTCCGAACTAATGTCTCTAGGATATTGAGTAATTTTTGAGAATGTCTTTCAAATTATTAATGAATAGATCAAACAGTCTTTATCACTGTACTAAACCACATGAACAATGATAACATTACTTTCAGCAGATCTTAAAATTGCATGTTTCCCCAGTTCCCTTTTTTTTGTGTACTTGCTTTGTTTTTAAAACATGAAAATATTTTTGTGTATTCGTGGTGGCTCAGTGACAACAGCGGAGCTATGACAATTGCATCTCTCACCTGCATTCAGAGATCTGTTTCTTTATAGATCCAAGTGAGTCACTTCAGACAAATGAACATTTTCATTTGTGCATATAGGGGAGGTGTCAGGGCACCTCTGAGGCCAAGCTGAGAGGGTTGGTATTGTTCAGCCTGGAAAAGAGAAGGTTCCGGGGAGACCTTGTGGCAGCCTTCCAGTACTTACAGGGGGCGTACAGGAAAGATGGGGAGGCAGTCTTTATCAGGAAGTGATAAAGTGATATTTCCTAGTGAATAGGACAAGAGGTGATGGTTCTAAACTGAAAAACAGTAGATTTAGATTAGATATTAGGAAGACATCCTTTACTGCGAGAAGTTGTGTATGCCCTCTCCCTGGAAGTGTTCAAGGTCAGGTTGGATGAGGCTTTGGGCTGCCTGGTCTACTCGGAGGTGTCCCTGCCCATGGCAGGGGGGTTGGACCAGGTGATCTTTACGGTCCCTTCCATCCCAAACCATTCTGTGATTCTGTGATTTATTACAGACTTGGCTTTGACAGTGGTGTAGAGCTGAATTGCTTCTTTAAGGTAAATTTTATCAGAGAAGTCAGATATATCACAACTTCCCGCACTAAGAGGAAGGTGATCTGTAGCACTAGTATAATTGTAGTCAATTTTCTGCACTTTCTGGCTAGAATACAGTTAGGATTGCCAGCATCCTATTAATCTCCACTGTGCCAGGGTGAAATGCATCAAAAATGGTACAGTGGGAGGCTAATACAAAAACAAGTGAGTAAAGTGATTTACAAGAGTAAAACCCATTAACTCAATGGAGGGTTCTTTTGCCTCAGTGAGAGTATTTGTTGATTTTTAAAAATGAATCCCAATTAGACACTTATAGCTGGATTTTCAAATCATTATCCAAGGAGCAGAATAATATTTGCTAGATAATTAAACATGGTGATTATGATTATTTAGATAAAGTTGATGAAATAAATTTGAAACATCTAAAGGACAGCCTAAGAGATGAAAAATATAATCAGTTAGGGCTTGTATCAATACAAAAGTAAGCATATTGACTTTTGGAATTATAGGATATCTTTCAGAAGAGCTTTCAAAAATACAGAACAATGAGCACTAAAGATACATCATCTTTTGAAAATCTTTTGGAAATTTAATCCTTGCTTAATTCTAGTCAAAATTATATATTTCTCTAAATGTCCCAGTTTTTATTAAAAAAAAGAAAACAAAAGGAATGTAATTGTATTGGGTTTTCTGTGAGTGGTTTTTGG
>NW_010207890.1:0-847 GCF_000695765.1 Mesitornis unicolor
GGGGGAGGGGCCACCGCTAAGCCCCGCCCCTGCCCCACCCCTACAGGGCGGGGCCGGAGGAGTTCGAGCTGCGCCCGGGGGAGTTCGACATCGTCCTCTGCGCCGACGTCAGCGAGAGCGGGGGGTGCGCACCAGTAGGGACCAGTAGGGACCAGTTCAGACCAGTATAGACCAGTTCAGACCAGATCAGTATAGACCAGACCAGTTGAGACCAGTATAGACCAGTTCAGACCAGTATAGACCAGCTTGGACCAATATAGACCAGTATGGACCAGTATAGACCAGTTCAGACCAGTATAGACCAGCTTGGACCAATATAGACCAGTATGGACCAGTATAGACCAGTGCAGACCAGTTCAGACCAGTATAGATCAGTGCAGACCAGTGTAGACCAGTATAGACCAGTTCAGACCAGTGCAGACCAGTATACACCAGTATAACCCACTATACCCTATTCCCACGCTCCCAGTGCTCCCAGTTCATCCCAGTTCATCCCAGTTCAGCCCAGTCCATCCCAGTGCCCCCATTCCCACACCTCCAGTGCCTCCCAGTTCTCCCAGTTCATCCCAGTATAACCCAGTATAACCCAGTATACCCCATTCCCACACTCCCAGTGCTCCCAGTTCATCCCAGTTCATCCCAGTATAACCCAGTATACACCAGTATAACCCAGTGTACCCCAGTCCCCTCCCCAGGCCCTCCCAGTTCAACCCAGTATAACCCAGTGCCCCCATTCCCCTACCCCCAGTCCCTCCCAGTACTCCCAGTTCCTCCCAGTTCATCCCAGTATAACCCTGTATACCCCATTCCCGCACCCCCAGTCCCTCCCAGTGCTCCCAGTTCATCC
>NW_010207891.1:0-24882 GCF_000695765.1 Mesitornis unicolor
TCCATGACTAAAAAACCCAAAGTCCTGCCTGCAGCACCAGTCTCTGCACCAGGCATTGATCTGTTGGCTCTTTCTGTTTATCGCCTCAGATCTCCTTGAAACTGGTGGGATAGAAGAGAACACTACTTGTGCTCCAGATCCCTTAACCAGTTGTCCCAAGCCCTTGAAGTCTCTCTTAATTGTTCTCAAACTACTTGTTGCATTTTTGTCACTGCCTACCTGAAAGACCACCAACAGGTAGTAGTCAGAGGGTTTAACTAGGGTAGGGAGTTTCCTCTGAATGTCCTTGACCCTGGCTCCTGGGAGGCAGCAGACTTCCCTGAGGAGTGGGTCTCGTGTACAAATAGAACCTTCCACTCCCTTCAGAAGTGAGACCCTTATGAAAAAGACCCGTCTGCCTTTCTTACTTGAAGATGTTTTTATGTGTAGCTTCCTCTGATTGAGCTCTGGCGGTGCCTC
The DNA here is from genome assembly GCF_000695765.1 of Mesitornis unicolor. NCBI lineage: Eukaryota > Metazoa > Chordata > Aves > Mesitornithiformes > Mesitornithidae > Mesitornis > Mesitornis unicolor. The sequence goes on from NW_010207891.1 coordinate 460, forward strand.
CGAGCTAGGCGAGTTGTCTTCTTGCTCTATGTTCAGTTCCCCTTGCAGAACATCATACCTGTTTTGCAAGGGCACCAGGGAAGGTGGAGCAGTTACTTGGGGGGGAAGGGGGGAAGGGGCACGCCTGCCATGCCTGTTGCACCGGGAAGAAACACATTTCCATTCTTGTTGGTCCCTATCCTCTAGGTCCTCTAGGTCCACCCATTTGCTATGGTCAGCCTGGCTCAGAGAGGCTAGGGAGCCCTTCACCTTCTTCTCATGAGCTTCGTCTAATCATTGGGCCTCCCTCACAGAAGCAAGGATACGGCTCCAATGGTCTATCTCCCCTTTATGGGACTGGTTACATAAACGAGCATAAAGTAATGCCCTAGTCCTTCCTGAACTTCAGCAAAAGCATCTTATAGAGAAATTCAACCCACCTTCCGTCCCCAAAACATTTCAAGCTCCATTTGCTGCAGAATGCTGATACCCACCATTACCTGACCTAATTGAGAATCATTACGCGCAGCTCTAACTAAAGGTCCCCTGTGATCTCTAAACCTCCTCTAACGTCTTCATAAGAAGCAGCACCCAGAGAGAGTGATTGGTGTACAGACCTGACTACTAAAATTTAGGCCCAGGAATGATTTCAATTTATTATTTTGAAACAGTGTGAGTAGACATTTAATGACTCTGCTTTAAAAGTACACAGGGACTACTGAAATAGAGGTGGTTAAGAAGTTTTTTCCATGCATATTTTTTTTTACGTTTAAATATTTCACTTTTGGTTCTATTTTAGTCTGATTACTCATACAGTAATTAGAGCTATATTGAATTTAATGCACAAAAGTAAGCTTTCTTAGTTGAAACCTAGAGAATGCATAAGGTTATATTTTGTCTTTAGAATTTCAGGCTATTAAATAAAACATCTGCAAGAAAATGTAAAATACTTATCTTTCTCTAATTTCAATAAAAACTCCATTAATACCCACAAATTTTAATAGGAATAAATTGTATTCCTTATTTAATTATATTTATGTTACTAAGAAAACTCTATTACATTATCCTTTTAAGCTTTCAGTAGAATTATTCTGTCAGAAATAAGAGACATTACAGAACAATAGTTTGAGCATTTCAATACAGTAGATCCCAGTGTTAGTTAAAGTGTAAACCAAAACAGGTTGATAAAACTACGAGCAAGAAATAGCAAGTTCTTCTACCAATATTATCAGGTTTTACAGAATGAAATAAAACCTGGAAAGTGTTTTGGCTTCAAAAAAAAAGAAGAAAACTGCTCTAATTTAAAATAATAAACTTGATATATAGTATATTTAAGTAGCCTTTTCAAAATACTTAGATCAGGAACAAATAGAAGGCATTTTAATATTTTTTACAGAAAGAGAAGAGCCTTTTTTTTGAGAAATAGGCTTTTGATAGAATTAGACGTTTGAGTTCAGATGCTAGCCAAAACAAAGTTCAAGACACTGGATTTAAGTAAGAAATGGAGAAAAAAAGAATTAAAGCCCTTAAAAGACAATAAAGATACTTAAATAAATCAGCTGTTTCATTGGCAGTCAACACTAAAATTTAGGTTGTGTATAGTGTACCCTTTTTAAAATCCACTAATATCAACTGAAAGACTCTCACTGACAGAAGAGCTCAAAGCAGTCGGCAATCACGCTACTTCACTCAGTGTAAGCAGCAAATGATGAAGTAACCCAGCTGAGATAAAGACATAATAACTGAAAATTCAATTTTCAGCCAAATCCAGCATATTGAGGCACTGGAAGAAAAGATTCAGTCAAAAAGCAGTGCTAATATTTGCGGTCTCATTCAACAGATCAAAATAGATCCCCTCTCTTCAATAAGAGAACATACAGAGGGCTTCCATTAAACAACCAGACTTTTCATGTCCAGGTTAAGGTTTGATTCAGGGCCAGTAAAAATCAGAATGGCTTTTGCTCCCAAATAAGAGTGAAATTGATGGGGTTGAGATTGACAGTGTTCCAGCCTTGGGCAGAAAACTACCCCAAATCCTACATTTTTTTATCACATAACAATGAAACCCTGCTGTTGACCACTGATTCTTCTGGAACTGCTGGATGACAGCCCCAGTCTCACTGGGCAGGAAAGCATGCCCCAGCACACCTTCATCAAAGCACTGATGATGCACAGTGTGCCTTGACACAGCCTCTGCCTCCCAGCTATGAGGACGCATTCACGCCTAAGTATAATGCAGAGCTCAGAATAGCAAGCAGTCACGTATGGCAAAGAGAAGTAACCCCCATCAGTAATGACATCATATTAAGAGCTGGCATTCTTGGTATTACTTGGTGGTTTTTTTCACAGCATATTAAAGTTTTAGCCCTGCACTGCTGTAAAAATAGAGTAGAACCAGCACATAAATGATAAGCCTCTGACAACATCGAAACACACAAATATCTGTATCAGAGACAAAATGAAAGTCTCTTGCTGTCAAACTGAAAGAGCGCAGAACACCTGCAAAGACCATCACAGGTTTATCACTGCCACCAGCTGCCCAAGCCATTCAGCATCTACACAAAGAGGTTACCTAGACTCCGTGACTGACATAGAAATAGAAAAAAGAAGTAACTCACCTCTGTCCTATTATTGAAAGGATGATAAAGACAGATGAGGGAGTAAATAGTGATCATTGTGAAAACCATTCAACTCATTACACCAGTCAAATAACTTCCCTCAGGGTTTGCCTAAGTGTTACGGTAGAGTAGCACTGCCATGAATGAAAGGAAGAACAACAGAAGCAATCTTTAGTGGTGTTTTTTGGAACTCTATCTGGTTACACTGGCATTAGCTACAAAAAAAGAAATAAAGATATTTCAAAAAACTGCTAAGTGGAAAGACAAAAGTTGTCATGATGAGCAATAAAGCACCAAGGATCACATCTGTACTGGGTAAGAAATGACAGAAGGTCAGTCCTAGAAACAGGAAAGGAATTTTTCAAAGCAGAGAAGACAAATTTTGTTTAATGACAGATGGGAGAGAACAGGATTGTAAAGAATAAACTTAGAAAATTGCTCTGAATACAAAACTAGAGATAGTCTGTGACAGACGAGAGAGATACTAAGTGTCTCGTTCCTGGTCACTGACAGAGCAAACGGCAAAGCTGAAGATGTAAATCCAATCCTAAACTCTTTGATTATTTGACATTTGCTTTGAAATACAAACTAACCAACTAAAGTACAGGTATTCAAACTCTTTGTAGGTATACTTGTGAAGAATTAAAAAGTGAAATCTATTTACTGCTTGCCAGCACCAGGGTGTGTGGCGCTGCAGACACCAACCTTCTCCTGATGTTTGTGGACCACAGAAGCAGAAATGTAACACCATTCATGGTGCAGTTTACTGAATGCCTCCCAAAGGAGGCCGTAGCAAGGTGGGTGTCAGTCTCTTTTCCCAAGTAATAAATGATAGGAAAAGAGGAAATGGCCTCAAGTTGCACCAGAGGAGGCTTAAATTTAATATTAGGAAGAATTTCTTTACTGAAAAGGTTGTCAAGCATTGGAACAGGCTGCCCAGGGAAGTGGTCCTCGAGGTATTTAAAAGACGTGGTACTTAGGGACATAGTGGTGGATTTGGCAGTGTTAGGTTAATGGCTGAACTCAATCTTAAAGATCTTTTCCAGCCTAAATGATTCTATGACACTAAGTCTAAGCCTTTCTGACTTTTTTTCCCCTGTGTTAGTCCTCGATGTGGAGTTAAAGAACAAACAGCTTTATCCAGCACAACAGAAATTATAATGCTCTTCCACCTGACCTCAAAGCAGCATTTATGAAGGCAAAGAAAACGTTCAGGGTTTTTCCACAAGCATTACGCACCATGGATAAAATCTACACTAAGTGACTACTTGTAATTTTTAGAAGTAGTTATTTGAATACAGCAAGGCAAAAGTTTGGCTACATATATTACTTTTGCTTCTTTTCCAGAAAAAAAAAATCACAAAAATACCCTCCAAAAAACCCCACAGCAACAAACAAATAAAACCAAACCACACAGCCTTGGCTATAAAAATCATGCTGGGAAAAAGTGATTTACTTATTCTACAGGGTTTTGACCCCCCCAGTTTTCAGCTTCTTTATGGTCTGCTTTTACAGAGTTCTTCCTATCTTAATGAAAGTGAAGCCATGTGATTCAGCATGTTTACATTTCTCTTTGACCTTTAGTTTACCTGTGCTATTTGGGGACAATTTCCAGTTCTGCTAGATGAAAGTGGAGTTCCAAAGAAAAAAGGATGGAGTTGTTAGCAAAAACTGCTAAGCTAATTTTTGCCTGAGGCAACGTTCATAAATCTACTGCAGGCAAAGTCTTAACTCTTTCACCTGCAAAGCCAAGGAAAGAAAACTATTTTCCAGTCACATTCAAAACAAATGAATCGTGTTCAATTTCAAATTTCTTAGAAATGCAATTTAAGAGAAATAAGTCCTGCCATAGCAAATGAAATTTACCAAAGGTCTTATGTAAATACACATCTGTATACTTACACCTAACATGAAAATGTTTCTGCAAAACGAAAGAAAAGTAGGTGTTAAAATGTAAAGTAACTGTCAATCAAATTACTTCTTTCTGCATTACAGAATACATGTCTGTATTTAATAATAAGCAAAATGCTAAGTGAAAAATAATTCATGAGAAATCCTGGGTTTTATTGATAGCCAGACAGCTTGTGGGTTGTTTCACCCAGTGCTTTTCGTCCCACATCAAATCATATTAAGGCATAGCCTCTTTTTCTAATGCTCATTCATCCCTATAATCTGTTGCTTTGTTTTACTGTTCTTTTGGCTAATATGAAGTAGGCAAGAACTGCCTTAATCACACATTCTGAAATAGTTTCAGTGAGGTCTTTCAGCACTGATATATTGTCTTGCCTTTTGAGACAGGCCTGGCTTTGATCCTTAGGTCAAGCAATAAGTGCTGATCACACACAAGTACCTGTTCAGAAGTACCATCAGGCAGGACAGCTTTGCTCTCAGAGAACACTGATAATTGTCTTGTACTGGTTTGTTTGATTGCAGCAAAGCCTGAACAAAGGCTTTGATAAGTAGTTGATATTCTGCGGATGTTCTAGTTTAATAAGATAATATTTTTATAACGCATATCCTCTGAAAATCTGAAATCCTGAGAAGGCAACCAGGCTATTAGGTGATGACAATTTTATTATAGAGGCACTCTGAAAGGAAATTCCTGCATCCCTATTACATCTTTGTGATGGTATTGGAAACAGGCAGGCTTCTACACAGTTGCTCCTCACACCTTGGAAAAGCAAAGACTAATGAGTAAAGAGCTCAAGAAGAATAGGAATTTGACTGCAGATTTTCACGCTTGGATCCATTTCTAGTTACCTTTGTTATCTGAAGGAAAGAAGACAATAAAAGAAGCAAAGATTTTATCAAAACTAGCAGCAACTTCACAGCTGCCTCTGTTGTTAACATGATCACGCCATGGGGGGAAATAGCCAGTTCCTCCTTTTCTCTGGGCTTCAACTGTTGAACAGCAGAAGAAATAACCCAGAGATGGCTATGTTCTCACTGCTAGTACTGACCCATCGAGCTACTAGAAAACAGCATTGTCTGGTCAGGTTTTTGTGACAAGCTATATGTGTTTCCCTCTTTGTTTCTTGGAATCCTTAATTTCTGGAGTAAAACCGTCAAAACTCAGCAAGAGCAAAAGCTCTTCTCCTTGGGAAGAGCAGCACAGCTCAGTAGGAGACATTGGAAGCCAGCACACCCTCCTAGAGCTGCAGATAAACCTTGTATTTCTGATCCCTAGTTACAACAGCAAACAAATGTTAACAGCAAACAAATGTTTAAGTCTTATTGATGCTCACTGCTGAAACTAAGCTCTTTGGTGATCCTCAGTGCTTGTGGAGTGGTTTTGACAATTGATGGTGGAGCCATAATTAAGGCAGACCGCAGAAAACTGCTACAAGAGGAAGCAGTGGTAGAAGTAGCACTGATTTCTCTATCTCTTCTGTTACTTTTTACCATCTTAAGCTGTCTCTGCAGAAGCAGTATGTATCAATCAACTGTTGTCAACTTGCTGTCAAGGTTTCATCATCAACATTACTGGACTCATCTTTTCTCCCTAGTTTTAGGCACATTTTCCAAGAAACACCACCTTTGTGCACAGCCTCTTTAGGTTCTGGCAAAAGCAACCCAAACTGCAGCAGTAAGAGATCCCCTTGGATGCAAACAGGGACAAAACTAAAGAGATGGAGAAAAGAAAAAATAGTGTTTAAATGGACACGGCATTAAAATATAACTTGTGCTCTTTTGCTCCAAGTATATGAGAAATTATTCAAGTTATGGAAAACTGAAGTATTTTCCACTAACCTTTCTATGATGTGTTTCTTGATTTTTTTCTGTGCTTTACAGGTCACCAGTGTACGTGTAGAGCAGTCCAACTGCTCCAAACTGATTGTCTGTCAAAATCACACAGGTGATCCAAAACAAGATGTTCCTCGAGGTCACCAGTATCTTTCCTGCTAGTTCCTGCCCTCAGTGGCATTTCTTTCTGCATTCAACTGTATCATCCTGGTTGCTAACACAGGTGTATTTCAAAAAAGACTGCAAATAGCCTTTAACTTTTTCTCTCACATAAATGCAGGAGAAAGATTATGATCTTCAAAATAGCACTGGATTTAACTTGTACCTAGACAAATTAAAAGCCTGTCAAAAGGAAGGCAGACATTTTAAAGTTAACTTCACTAACTCTTTCTGAGTACATCTTTTCCTTCTGTGTCAACCTTTCTTCCTGTACCCTCTCCTTGCCAAGTATGAAAATCTCTTTAGTCAGACTCTGGCCTTATCACCGAGTTGTCCTTTATCATCTATTCAGAAACAGTCTCAACAGTTATAAATGGTCTCACAATTTGCTGTAAAATGCTAAGATGGAGTTTGGCGTTGGGAGTCCTGCATTTTCTTTTGTTTCCTATAGAAATGTGGAATGATTCTTTGAACCCGTTTTAAACAGAAAGACAAACTCTTTTTCTGTGACCCCCCGAGGCAACCTGGGGCATGGAAACTGACCTTGATTTCCCTCCTATGTTATTTTCTTCAAAGTGAGAAGCACTTTTCAAAATTCTGCTAGTGTGGGTTTTCTGAAGGAGTAGAAGTAGATTGTACAGTCAGTGATAAATCGGATACTGATACACTGAGCTTGAGGAGGTCAAGCAGGCAAAAGCACACTTGCCGGCAGCACTGCTGTAACGACGTGACAGAGCAGTGCTACTTCTGCACAGTGTTCTTGTGCAGAGACATATGTACCAACACAGACAAATTTAGAAAACCACTACCACCCTCAGTCAGACATTATCCTTGTGTCATTGAACTGCCTTTGATTTGTCTGCTCACTGAAAGCAAGGGAATTTAGCTGCACCGGCTTTCCTGACATTGAGCTACTTTGTCAGGAAAAAATTTACCGCTTATTTTGATTGGCAAACACAAAATCCCTGAAAGACTTACAGCTATTGTTTGAAGAGCAGGAACAAAATACATCTTATCAGTGTTTGCAGATTGAATGGTTTGTAAGATTTTGATCTCTAGCTTAATTTTAATTAATTTCTTTATCAACCTCAAAGTTATCCAGGTAGTACAACTTCCAGGTTGGTTGGTTAGGAGGGACTGTAACTACTGAAAATATGAAGATTTTGATCCAGTCTATTTCCAATTAATTTTTCATCCACTAACCATAAATGAGGAGTGTGCAAACAAGTTGTCTGAGTGTACAGCTGGTTTTGATGCCAGCTGTACTGAAATAAGAAAGTGACCTAATTCCACTAATCTGAAGGAAAGACCCTTGTTAACCTTCAGGGGCTTTTATCAGCCCTTGAAACAATTGTATTTAGATTAATTCGGCAATGCTTTCTTTTTTATTCTAATCTAAATCAAGCTTTTCATAAACTACATATATATATTTATATAGTGTTCCAAAATAAGACAAGGCTGAAGGACAGGATAGTTTTACTGGAACATCTAAGCCATGCTTAGCAGCTGTACCTTTGAAACTACTCTTTTGTGCAATCGCAGGTAACCAACTGAAGAAACGTCATTCAAGTCAATTTCTATCTAGCCACCAAATTCAGGATTCTGCACAAATAGCTTGTAGGCATTTCTCCTCTTTTACTGAAATAAATCTGTACTGACACCTAAGAAAAGCCTACCATCTGCTGAGAGCCTGTGAACCCTTATTATTCCTTACCTGAGATGAGCAGGCATTTAAAGGTCAATTTTCCCTGAATGTTCTTCAGGTTGCTTTGGTTAGATAGCAAAGCCAAGCCCGTATCAGTGAGAAGGTCAGGAACAGTCAAGTGAATACACTTCATATTAGCTGAATAATTGGGTCTAGAATGTAATAAAAAGTCTGGCACCAATTAAAAACAAAAAAAAGGGAAAAGAAAAGCCAAAGAAATTTCACTCTCCTAACTTCTCTTCACCACATGTGGAAATAAGTCTCAAAGGTATTAAAAAGAAAGAAATTCAGTAATTGAATACACCAAGATGTCACATTTTCAGCTTTCAACTTAAAGCTAACACCTGTGGGGAAACAAAATGTTTGGCTTGGGTCTTGATCCTCTTAATTAATCCAAACCCAATCAAGAGGACAATGTAAATGAACATTCACACAGAAATAATACATAGTTATTTTTATGTGAAAATCTTTTCCTGTAACTTACAGTTTGGATTGCACTGGTTTCAGCTGCACTAGTTTAAAAAGTGTCTGTAGCTCCTGCCTTAGTAAATTATGAAGTAGATATATTCCGTATTATCCTCTCTTTTGTTTCCTTATTCTGAATATGCTCAGCTCACATCAGCAATGCAGTTCCACCTGCTTCCAGTTGCTTTACCTTTGCTTAGGAGGGTGTCATTATTATTCTCTTTCACAAACTGTATCCTAAGGGAATTTAGTTTGTCATCAATAAAAAAGAATCTAAAATTCAAAGTTGATCTACCATAAACATCTCCAAAACTACACTGAGCTATGCAGTATGTGCCTAAAGGTGAAGCAGTACCAGAGGGTAGATGGTAGGGCCACAGAACCGTCTTCTCAATTACATTTAGGAAACAGCAAGACATGGAACCTTTCTTACAGGTTGCATGAAGTAACTGCATCAGCATACTTTTGTGAAGGGCCTGTTCCCTTCTGACATCAAAGTTGAAAGCTAAAGTGTAGAGTATGCTTTAAGAAGTTCAATAACATTTTGGGTTGCTGAGACCTCTGATTCTTACCAATTCCCTTAAAAATTAGGAACCCTGGCCAATCTGAAAAATGCATCTGCAACTCTTTCCATTTAGACAACCTGAATCAATCTAGCCCTAGTTAAGATCTGTCCCACGTTCTATTAATGCAGGTAATATTTCCTAATTAGTCTTGCTGATCTGAATAATTAGGACATCATTATTTTTATGAAAAGTTTCCTAATATGTGTGTGAGCAAAGGAAGTTAATGTTAATTAACCTGCCCTTGAAGTGCCCTATTATCAAAGAACATGCTTTCAACACATTTTGAGATGCAGCCTCTGACTTCACACATTTATTGACTTACGTTCCATGAAAAGGCTACGTTCAACAATAGGGAGGCTCAGATAGGCTGCAATCACTGAATGATGATGTTCTGAACTGTGTCTGTTTTTACTTATCTGTTAGACAGTCTCAGCATTTGCCATCCTCTCTAGTACCTTCTGTTTAACACGCAGGCAAAAAGAACCAATCTTTCTCCTGAATGTAGATGATTCACTGAGTTAAGCACCGGTCCCCACCACATTCCAGCAACATGGACTAGGTATTGCTTCCTACTGAAGTAGATATGGGCAAGAAGAACAGTTATCAGGCACATGGCAGTTCACCAGACAGCACAGCTGAGCTTCATTACTGAATGAGAATTTGTCCCAGCTCGCCATGATTTAGCATCCCTTATTCAATGTGGTAGAAGATACCACGTAAATCCTTACCAGATTATTTTCATGAAAATAGTTTTTACTTTTCCTTTTAAGCATGCAAATTACACCTCAAACAAAAGTGCAAAAATACTTGACTATCACAGCCCATACTGAGCTCCCTACAGTTAATGCACAAGAGCCTGTGACCAGGTTCAGCTGAAGTGAAGGGGTTCACTTTTCCTAGCAATAAAGTACCAGAAAGGAGAACCACATGAAAGCAGATGATATGAAAGGCTATAAAGAAGCCCTAAGGGTTTCCACAAATTCTATTTTTCTGTGACACTAATGATACTATGCAAGAGGTTACATTTGTCACTAAAATGGCAGCTTTTAACACCCTCTCTCAGGCTACGCAGGAACACTGCAACTAGAGGCCAAGATTCTGCTCTTCACACTAAGACATGAAGCACTCCACACTTACCTAACTTCCAGTCTCTGCTCTCATCCTGCCCAGGAACTGTCTGGGCTACAACTGAAATGGGAGCAAGTGGAGAGCAGAGCCAGCTTGTGTTAGGCAGGGGTCACGCACTTGGCTCTCCCTGGAATCTCACACCACTTTAGTGTCATCTCTCCAGCACACGTTGCCCTTCATACCCCCAGCATGTGCTACAAACATTGAAACTCAGTTGTGTGGAAAAGCAACCTAAGTAAATTTTCAAGATTACAGTAAAAATCTGACTGAAGTTAATATGTGAGTTTTCTGACATAGAAAATGTTTGCAAAATAACACAGAAAACTTTAAGCTATATTTAAGGAAGATTTAAATTATTCTTTATACTGGCAGGATAATGATTTTCCCCTCCTCCCACCAGTTTCAATATGCTTTCTGGATGAACGTTGCTCCTTTGACAGATGTGTATTAATGATACAGCACAAGCAGGAGCTATGCAAGCTTTGGCATTATACAGCACCACTCTGTGGAAATTAAACTCTGTGCAGAAGACCGGAGAAAGTTTTTCTGTGCCACCAAATTTCTGCCATTAGATTAAAGCAAGGATTGTCTGTATAAGAGAGTGCAGAGGACCTAAAATAGAAGTATCAGTACTGGCCTTTGTAGGGTCTGTACAGAAAGCCAAATTCAGGCTTAGGCAGGAAAATGGCTGGAAATTTGTTTTATACATCTACTTGTTCAATTTCCTTCTAACACTAATAAAAGACTTATTAAGCCACAAATATCAGGTTGCGATTATTGCTGAATCCACAAACTGGTTTGGGCTCATGACTGCAGTGCTGTTTTACTACCCTGGCCTGTAACAACACATAATACTTATTAAAAGTACCTCAAATTAAAATATTTCGTTTTTAAGATATTTCATTCACTACACAACAGCTATTTCTCCTAACAGAGAGTCTACTGGAACAAGTTTTACTGCCTTTCCTGCACCAAACTTTAAAGAACCAAACCCCTTTCTTTTCCTTCCAGTTAGTAAGGAACCCTTTTCATTCCCCTCTCCCTTTCTTTAAAAAAAAAACCCCTAACCAACCCAAAACTTCTGAGCAAGCTGATGCTCTTAAAACATTTCAAAAGACAAGTGTTTGTGCCATTCTAGAGTCCCTAGTGCAGGATGCTGGCCACAGACACCACCAGATGCTGACAACCCTCCGCCAGTTTCTACAGTTGTTTCTAGACCTGCTCTGTATCATGTGCCATGTGTTGCTTTAGAGCAAATCCTCATTTTGATTGCCTGCCTAATTGCTCATTTCAGCATTCATTTACTAGTGGAGTCTGTCCTTTGCCAGGCTACCATGTGTTTTTCCACCATTCCGCTTCACTGTTAGAACTGGTCGAACAAATAACAATCCATAATTCTCATCTAGAATGTCAGGTTTGGTCTGCAGTCATATATAAAGATTCTAATAATACTATTTATTGGTGTCCCATGTCATGTGTGACAGAACACACAGATCAACTGTACAAACGCAAACAATGCGGCTAATAGTCTGCTGAAACTGTGATTTTCAAATTAATGATAAGTACTATTAAACATCCCATCTTCTCCCTTGCAATTCTTTGAGAAGGACTATAATTACTGTTCTTTTATGATCTCCAGTGTTCTAGTCCATACCAAATATGCAACAATGGACATTAAAAGTTGAGTTTGAAGCTGCTGTGAACATGAAATTCCCATTGATTTCAAGTGGAAATGCACACTTGTGTTGAGAAAGAAATGCTTGGCTCATCAAGTTCAAGTCCTTATTCCTGAAATTCTAAAACTTATGAATAGTGTCAAGTAAATACAGAAATTGAGATCCCACGTGCAGAGTAATCCACTCTAGCTAATATGTTAAGAGCTAGCAATTCCAGAATGAGTCTCGCAAGAAGTAATCTTTTATTTTCTTAAAATCAGACCATGATGCCAAAGGTGGGAGCAATCTACAGTTCAGATCACAAACTAAACCTTCCTGCCCCTAAATTCTAGGTTCCTTCGAAAACAAAAAATGAGTCTGTGCAAATGGAGAAAGCGACATCAGGAGTGCCTGCATACCCAGGACAATCAAGGCACCAGGACTGCAGGGAGCCACACTGGATTTCCCTCCCCAGTGATGTTTCCATGAGCCTATAAATAACTTGTTCTACGGTTTCATTAATTGAACCAAGCCTCCTAAACCCATTTTTCTTGGGATCTCTAACCTTAGAGAAACTGCACTGAATAAGGGCACGTGTATTGGATCATTTTGTACTGGTAATCAGGCAGAAAATTGTGAGAGAAAAAGCTAGTGCAAACTGATATATCTCAATTAACCTTGAGAATAATCTGTCTCAATGAGTTTGCATATGTTCAGCTTTTCTCTTTGTAAAATAGAATTAATGTAACTTTTTCCTAAATACAGTTTAAAGACAGGAAGAGCTCTTATCCAGCCAGTTGGATACCAGGTATTTCCCTGAACACCTTAATGCATAAAATTCTACGTATTTTGCTTAAAACCACCTGAATTCACTCATAGAACATTTATTTGCTATCTTGCTGTCAGAAAAAAACAGTCCATTCACTTTACCACTGTTTCCCCTATATTCCTTATTCAATAGTGCTGAGGGAGCTAGCTGGTACCATTGCAAGTAGTCCACTCTGCATTACCTTTGAAAAAGTTCATGGTCGCTGGGAGAGGCTTGGAAGAAAACAAATGTCACTCCTTTCTTCAAGGAGGAAGATCCAGGAGCTACAGGCTGGCCAGCCTCACCTCACTCTCAGTTAAGGCGGTGCTGCACATAACCCTGGAAGCCCTTTGAAAACAGAGGAAGGACAAGAAGGTGACTGGCAGCAGTTAACATGGATTTACAAAGGACAAATTATGCTTGAACAACTTGATGGCCTTCTGTGATGAGAACAGTGGCTTGGTGGATGAGGAAAAAGCAGAAGATACTGTTTATTTTGATTCTAGTAAGGCTTTCAGCCCTGTCTCCCATAACATCCTACTGACAAACTGATGAAGTACGGACACAGTCCTGCATAACATGCTCTAACTGAACCTGCTTGAGCAGTCCTTCAGAAGTCCCTTGTAGCCCCAGTGATTCTGTGAAAAACAAGACATTGGGATAACCCATTCAGCTTAGTCCACTCAGACAGTGACTGGTATAGGAGACAGACCTGAATACACCAACAACAAAGTGAAGTACAAACTAACATTTGCTCCGGCTGACACAGTGACCCTGGCATAGCTGCACTGCAGTGTGACAGTACAAACACCAGCCAAACCTTCCTCTCCTTCCGGCTGTTCTGTCAAAAGCAGAAAAGTTTCCAACCAAGTGAAAATACATCAATGAACTGAAGGTCTTCCCTTCCACATAAGGAAAGCTGCTGTAAAAACTGAGAGGTACCAAATAAATATTTTATCTTTATCAAAATTCTGCATTGGCTTTTAGTGAAATCTCCAAACAAACAAGAAGTTTTGAAATAATTATATTTTTGTTGTCAAAACTGTAAAAATCCAGCCACTAGTATGAAATTTCCAGTGTGTCTTCGTGGTCACCTCAGCACTATTCAAAGTCTGGTATCACGTGTAATTCAGTGGTATTCAGTGAAACGATCATACTGATTCTCCAACTGTTCCTTAATTCTTAAAAAACTTGCGTTCATTTTTTTAAATCACTTCTTTTCCAATACTAACCCATTTCTTTATGTTATAGTAAAGTTGTGAAATCTCCAGATTTAGATTTACACATTTTGCTAAAAAAATTATAGAGTAGTAGACAATCACAATTACTGTGAATTTTCCGACTTGTAACAAGGAATTTGTGAACGTGCCTTGTGACAGTGGCAGGATTAGAATGAAGTGACCCTCTGTTTGCAGGGGAATCTGTATGTACATGGCACATCATTATAGGAACATTCTGGCAGATTTTTTTAAAACATAATGTAATTTGGGACCATCCCTCAATGAGATTTGTGCTCCTAAATCCCTCAGGCAGATTTTAATACCCCTTGTTTTGTTGTATTTAGACCTTCTTGCTTATTTTGCTTACAGGTATAGATCTAGACAGATCCATAGAATTAATGATATAAAAATAATATTCTTAAACATGAAACCTGAAATTAATCTACAACAGCTAAATTAGATACAGATACAGTATAAAATTCTTACTTCGAACTATGGAAAGCTGAATTTCAGCTGGCTAATGCAGCTGGATTTACTTTTAAAAAAAAGAAGTAAAATATTTTCAGCTGAGGATCTGAAAGGGCAAAGATTACATTTTACCTGTGACAGTTAATTCCAGTATGGTGGGAGCAGACAGGCAGTAACGACAGCTGCAAGGCAGGGTCAATCTTGTGGTGCAAATCTACCCTTTCCCTCCTTGCCCACTGCTGCATTTCTCTGCATCTCTCCAGATGCACATCTCTAATCCTAAGCATAAATTATTTCCCTACGTCAACACACCCATTTTGAATTTACTAAGAAAAACAACCTCAAGAAAACCAATCAAAAAAAACCAAACCAAAACCCACACAAACAAAAAACCACACACAAAACTTTGCAACAAATATCAATGTGATGGATCTATAAATACGTGCTCGTCCTGTATGTTATTTGGATCACAAAAATTAGTTTGGGTGAAGTGGGCAACCTTTTATGAAACAGACATCTTTTGAAAAAGTCATCCTAGGAATTAGTTAAATTTGCAGCTAGCCCTAACTTAATCTTGACCTGTGCTTGAACACATTGTAATCATGTCATTAAACTGGGTAGACTCATCTACATATGGAGATTAATTCCAATAGGAGAAAGTAAATTACAGAATTGATTGCACATATGACAATTGGCAGTATCTTGATATAGATGTCTTGGTGTATTTAGAGACGACAAGTGGACAGAACCATCTGCAATGGCTGACCATTGTGTGGGAACACATCCAAAACACAAACGTGGAGAGGTTACAAGAGCCCAATGGAGGTGTGCAGCATTGCATATCAAAAGCTTGCTGGATGAGATACGACATGTTCTCAGACCATATGTCTGCTCCAGAGAGGACTATGAAGTAGTTTTTCACTCACTGTTTTATGCCCTACACATTCCTAGCTACTCCTGACTCTTTAGAGGAAAGAGGCACTGCTTGTTCACAGATGCCAGGTTCCCATATACCATCAGTGCAGTGGTATGGACAGGCACAACCTAAACAGTAGAAGCCAGAAGGTACAAGAATGATAGGGCATTTTATGGAACACAATGCACCCATATGTCTGGGTAGAGAATGCCCTTGACAATAAGCACTTCTATGACTCACGCAGAGATATTTGGAAATCCTGTACTGTTCTGTGCTGTTTCAGTAAGGCTCACCATCAAAATTTGCACATCTCTCCAAAAATCCTGTACTGTTCTGTGCTGTTTCAGTTCAGGCTCACCATCAAAATTTGCACATCTCTCCACAGTCACACCCCACCTCTGAAACCCAGAGGTCAAGGTGGCCTAGTACTAGAACATGCACAGCTCTGCACAAACACCTACTTTCCCATGGAACCAATGCCAAGCTAGACCTAACAAATTCACCTGGACTTCAGCTAACATGGTAAACACATTAAACTAATATGGTACAGTTCATTATGCTTCCAGTTCCTGGAGTATAGCAATGACACTGGCTAGCTCAGCTGAAAGTCTATTCAGTTCTGGTAGACTTATTAAAGCAGGCTGCAATCCATGCATAAGTTAATTGCTTTCACATCTGAAACAAGCAGAGAGCAGGGCCCATTTCTCCATTGCAGTCCATCTGAGTCATCAGGGCCTGAGTCCTGTATCTGCATCATGGAAAATGCACAGTCCAGACAAACTACTCATGGATAACTGAATGTTGATTTCTCCACTGCAGTCCATCTGAGTCATCAGGGCCCACCACACCTAACTTGGCACTGCAGGGAACTACCTGAGTCCTGTATCTGCATCATGGAAAATGCACAGTCCAGACAAACTACTCATGGATAACTGAATGTTGATCACACTGACAGAAGTATAAAGTATATCACCATGGTGAATATATGAAGAAATTAGTACTGTCCCTGAAGACTTCAGCACTATCCCAGCTGAATCCTTACATTTTCCCCGCTTTTTTGTAGTACCATCCTGAAGAATTGTGCAATTTCACAAGTGTAAGATCTGTTCTGCTCAGAAGGCAACTTTGCTGTCACTCCTGAATACTGTGAAAGTGTCACAAGACTTCTACACACACAATGTGGTACGGAGGTAAGGCTGCAGAAATGCTCTCTTGCAAATAAAATTATACACAACCTTACATAGCTCATTATGTTATTTTGTTTTTGTTACTCTGCCCAGTTTCCTGCTCTTCTTGTTCTCTCTGGACCATAAAATTACAGGCAAAGTGTCAAGCATAATATGTTAATGTTTTACACATAATACTGACTCCTTCCATACCTACTGGTCATGAGCTCCAGCATACTCCTGTAGAGCAGTGCTATTATCCTATGGCTTCTTCCTTCAGAGTTAACTGTGTTTACAATATGGGAAAACTATGTCAAACAACTACATTTAGGATTTGCATTAATAAGTGTAAATAGACAAATTCTACATGCTATTTATTAGGTAACAAACATAAGTGTGAAAAAGAAATCATAAAATCCTCAAACAAAATCAGATTTTGGTATTTTGACAGTTGTTTAACCTACAAAAAATGTTTCAGTAAAGAAGACTCTCACTGCCTACCCAGTGAAGCATAGATGAATCCTTCTTTTCTGAATAGCTTGACAAAAGTGGTATACAGAGTTCATTATTTACATCAGGAGGCCTGCTGCCTTATGCTTCATTAAATTTGAAGACTGAATTACTGCTTGAATGATCTCTAGTAGAGTAGATCAATAAAATCTTTCCAGTAGATTAATAATTTTAAAGAACTTTGTTAATTTTCCAATACTATTGAAGAAATACATATATATATACACACACACACATGCATACACATATACATACACACACATACATATATATATATATATGCACACACACACATATGTTTCAGGTTCAAATTGGAGACTCCAAGAGCAAATGCTGACACATGAAGGGGTGATGGGAAAAAAAGGCACGTCTGCAGAATACAAACACGCCATCACAAGATTAATTTTCTTCCTCTTAACATACGTGATATGGCTAGAGAAGTTTCAGAAACTCCCCAGTTAAGACAAGTGCCTTGAAAGCCAAAAGCTGTCAATCCTAGGCTGCAATTTCTGTGAAGAAATTCCTCTCTGCTGGAGAACCCAATATAGTTAATACTCCTACTCACTTTCATGCTTCTGCAAAGCCCTGCAAAAAATAACAGAAATCTACTCATCTTCAACAAGCCACACAATAAAATTGAGCTCAAGTTTAATGGAGGACTTCAAACATTATGCTGAGCTTGACCCTACTTAAAAGCAGAAAGTCGTCACACACAGCCATTCTCAGTAGCTCTGCCATTATATGCGAGTCTGATATAGTTGGCTGAGTCCATTAAACACAAGGAATTAATGCATGACTTACCGATCTTTTATTATGCGAGCGAAACAACATATAACAAGTATTTTAAATTTAAATAAATCTGAGCCAGGAAATATAGATGTGGAATACAGCTATGACAAAAAGAGGTCATATTCTAAAACATACACCCTTTTATTATTTTGAGTTTACCTTATCTCCAAAGGCACGTGTGCCATGCCTATGCAACAATCCAGGATCCAAATATTGCAAATCTTGCCTCTGCTATGATCAGCTGATCTTTCTACTTCTCTCTCCATCTTCTTCACTTGCTGTACCCTAAAAAACTTTGACATGTACCCCATATTTATTTTCCTGTTTGAATGGTTTAAAAGTGGTTACCTCCTCAAACAGTTGAGGCATAAGAATGAATGGCTGCCAGTCTTACCACTTGCCTATGGAGAACAGGAAGAGTTTCAGACATCTGAGAATGGCATCCCTTGGGAGATTGAGAAAATTAGCTGAGATCTTGACTTGTTGCAAAACAGGGACCAGACTTGCCCAGAATAAAGTGTTTGTTCAGGTCCCAGGCTGTAGCCTCATGCTTGTTAGATGCAGATTAATTTTTTCTTGAACGAAGTATTGGATTTCCAAAGGAAAATAACTATCATATTTTGTTGCAGTACACGTTGACTAAGACAACTTGGATATTCTAAATAAGAGATAACTGAGATAACATGGGGCTGACTGAATCAGAACAATGACTTGAGACCCCAGAGAGCAGAAGAAGTGACCCTGGAATGCAGCAACCTCAAGAAATCTCATTTCATTTTCTTTGTACAGCCTGATGGGCTGGAAAACACTGACATCTATCTTCCTTCCTCAGATGACAACAGTTAATTGAAAAGACTGCTGCATGTCCATAAACTCCCCTTCTCTAACAGATTTTCTTGCCCCCTGAAAGGCATACTTTAAACAAAAAGAAATTTTTACTGGGATTTTTATTGCCTACATTCCCATTATCATCAACTTTATTAGGTTTTCTAGAATAGCGTTTATTGCCACTAGCAAGAAGGTTCACATTACTGGGCCATTTTGTAGTTCTCTACTGGGAGAACACAAGGTTCCAGAGAAAAATATTAAAATTATTTATGTAGAAAATTGATATTTTGGGTGGTGCCTTTTTTAATCATGGTAACAGTTGTAGGCATTGGAAAATGATGCACTGCAATTTATCTTTAAAGCTGTTACTATTTTTAAACATTGATTCAACAAAAGTTGCAAAAAAAAAAAAAGAGCTATGAGATTGGTATAAATGAGTCAGAAAAAATATGTGCTAGAACAGCTATGAAACTAACTTTAGAGCATCTCAAAAGACTGTAATGATTTTATTTGCCACAGGAGATTTAAAACACGCTGTATCCAGAAATGCTTTTTTAACCTTTGCTGGTTTTCTATGTTTGTTTTTTAATTTTTTCAGTATTCTCTAAAAATGAAATCAAGTAAAAAACAATAATAGCTTCACTATTTCTAAAAAGGCTACAATTAAGGACTAAACTTCATTACAAATTTAATGCTAAGGTGTAATTGTGAGCCTTTTATTCAAATATTCTATAGTACTGTGAAATACAGCCAACTATAGCTTTCATACTTTGTTACCCAGGGCCTCTTTCTCCCACTCTAAATCCATGAAGGACATCTCCCTTCCCCTATTGAAAGGCAAGGCAAGCTGTGGTGCTAGAACTCTTGACAGCAAAAACTGGATTTTTACTTCCTCCACTTCATTCTCAATTCCCCTAGGCTGCATGATCCTTTCCTCAACTGCCAAAGTGGGCAATTTGAACAACCTTAATTCAATGTAGATAAAATACTTCCTGCCCTACCAGTTGCCCTTTTCAAGCACAAACGTTTAATATATTTTGGATATATGGAGAGTAATTCCAATTCAATATTATAATCTCTGTAGAGAATCTTCAGTGCTAAGTACCTCAGGATTATAAAATGGCCTGGCTGTAGAGCTCAGTTCAAACTGGCTGACCTCCAACCACTTCAATTAACTGTAAAAGTGAAATAGAGTACTGCTGTACTCAGGAAAAATACTGCAAGGAAAGTGAGCCAAAGAGTTGTTTCAGGGAACCTGAAAGTATTGCAAAAAGCCCAGTGCAGTTTACAACAGTCAAAAGCCAATGTTGAGGTAACCTAGTTATTCCTTATATGTTTTTAGACACTGTCTGTAGTACTAAATCTTTTTCAAATGTATTTATATGAAGACCAAACTAATCAGCAACCCACAAATAACTCAGATACAGTATCTTATTAGCTAGCCTTACTGTAAATGCAAAAGCTTGACACAAATCCTTGACATCTGGAAAGAACTCCAACCACCATCTGGGAGGATTTCTATATCCTTTGCAGCAGTTACTAAGGTAATATTCTTACGTTACCCATGGAAATCGGTATTGGAGAAGTTGCAGTCCTCCACATTATGTGTGGCAATCCCAAAACATATGTGCTCATGAATGAAATGTTTTTTGGTATTTTAAATACGTTCAAGATTTAAAGAGAAAATGTAAACTGAGAGGACATTATAGCTGATAATATGCTAACAGAAGACAGTCAATGAGTCAGATTGTCAGAGTAAATCAAAAAGCATTTATAAGAGAAGACCTCCTTCCAGTCCCACAGACAGAAGAGTTGTTTAAGTGCTGGGAACTTCTCATACTACTATGACCATGCTCCTGCAATTTTCTGTGTGATGTGAGCCACAAGTCTATCTGTGTTACATTAGCTATAACATTTTCAAACCCCACCCCTGAGCAAGCTTTCAAGTACCTGATACCTAAGGAAGCAAGTTGGGTGATACTTAAAATATTTAGTGGGCTAAATTCAAGTTTTCTCAAAAGCTGTAAGGAAACTAGAGACAGTGTATATACTATATGACCAGCTGAAGGCTTCACAAAGCTAGTCTGTTGTAACATAATAGGGACTCCACACACAATCAGATCATGCACAATAAAGAGAAAACTATTGATAACTTTATTTAAATTGAAATATTAAGCTGGGGGGATATGGGCTGAGGAACATCAGTACCAAAGTTTTGTTTGTTTGTAAGTACTCCTGAAAGTCAGAAATAGGGCTTTGATTTTCCTACATCACAGTTCAAGCATAAGGACAAAAAGGTACCGTCATGCTGATGTGAAAGCCCTGCTCCACTGAGAGCATCATGTGCCTTTCTGCACTGTAGCCCCAGACCACAGAGTCACTTAAGTTTGTACTGAAGAGCTCTACTGAAATCAAGTGTGTAAGTTTTGAGTAGTTCTCATGTACTAATTTATGAGCAATTCTCTCACAGAAACCCGTCTGGCTAAGTCTGAGACACTCTGTGACCCTCACATTTTCAGCACTCGAGCTGTCTTATTCTGAAGAATTATCCAATAACTATGGTGTAAGAGCTTCTAATTATGGCAAATTACTAGGCTGTCCAGCTCAAGGAGTTTGCCTTTTCTTTACTACTGACCTGAGTCAAGCAATATTATGAGAAGTAAATAAAACAACAGCACAGCACCTGTCACAGGGAACCAGGGAAGGCAAATTACTGAATGCATCTTTGTGGTCTGCAATGCACAAGTAAAGCTGACACAACTCAACAAATTCCAGGGAGTATATGCAGTGCCCAGATATTTGTGTGCATTCTGTTGCACTGATGAATTAGGCTTTCTTTAGCACATAATGCTTCACACACACACACACACACATATATAAGACCTATAGGCATGACGGTAAAATACGAAAATACTCTTGAGCCTTTCTCCATTTTAAATTTCACACATGCTTCATTTTCAAGACATGTAGGGAGGATGAGATGCTACCAAATGTGAAGAGCTCAATTATTGCAGTATTCCTTGATGTTTCTCTTTAAAAAGAACAAACAAATGTTTAACTTCTTACCCCTGACCTCTATACAAATAAATAACAAGATATACACTTTGAAACATACAGTTTCAAAATATGTTTGCGGACATGGAAATGTTCAATATTTTTACAACAGATTCAAACCATGTCATCCTATTACCCCTTCAATTTTGCCTGGTGAAACAGTTCTGTACCAGAAAAAGCTCTCACATTTTGATTTGCTAACATGTATGGATTTTCACTATCAGGATTGCTCTTAGTCAACAAAGAAGTAATTACTTGAATGATTATTCTACTAATTGCTCAACTACTCAGTAGAAGGGGAAGTAATTACTAAACTAATTCAACTATCAACAACGAAATGATGGACATACACAGGTTGGAAAGACAAAATATAATTTGTAAAAGTGATATGCTTATTTAAATAAATTACAAATATTTAAGAATGTGTTTCAAATTCCGTATTATTTAGTTCCATCTAGAAAGACTGATCTTGAAAATGCAAAACTAACTTCAGCAAAAAGGAAAATGCAATACACACAACTTAACAGTGGGCCCTGATATTTACTCTCCCTGTAGAAAGTACTAACAATTGGACATGAAAATTAATTGTATGGATTGAAATTTGGACAGATAAAGCACACTATGGAGGCACTCCGCAGATCAGTGTATAACATCCAATCTAGAAAAACAGAAATCACCAAAGAAAAAAAAATATCCAAGGCTACCAAAAACCCAAACCAAAGCAAAACAAAACACCCAACCAAAAAAACCCAACCTTACCTTCTTCTCGGGTGTGATCGGCTGAATTTCTTTTCCCTCATTGAATACAAGTGAGAAGCCTGAAAGAATTAAAAATAGAATTCACAATAATGTTCCATGGAGAACTACTGTAGCAACGGATTTACAGTACTTTAAGGATTGGTTTTGTTTGTTTGTTGTTTTGGGGGGGGGGGGTGTTTCTGCCAAGTCATTACATGAGTACTCTCTCAACATTGCAAGTATGTATTTTAGATGAAGTGGACAATTTTCAAGACACAAATAACAATGACCGTAATTACATCTAGTTTCTGACTGATTATATTAGGGAAACATGCACAAAAGCAGATCTACTGATCAAGATGAAGTTTAAACTTACCCTACTCTGATGGAATATGCATATGAATGGTAAATAAAATTATAAATATGAAAAGAATGTGCAGTAATAAGATACCAGATAAAAAAAACCCTTGTTTCAAATGTCACATATAATAATAATTCTCTGCATAAATTGCTTGTGACCTAAAACATGCCAACAATTTTAGATTATAATGATATAACAAAAATTGTTTTCAATTCAAAATAGGACATAAAAGGAACACTGATTTTTTTAATTATTATTTTGTCTTTATTTCTAAAAGCACGTTAGAACAGACCAGGTATACAAAGTAACAGAGAAGAGAATTTATCGTTTGTGAAGAGTTATGAGTCTTTTTGGATTCACATAGGTTTCTACTAAAATAATTTGCTGACATAATTCTAAATAAAGGTGGGCTTTGTCAGTACATACTTGTGCTTCTATGATAAATACAAAACTGCACAAAAAAACCCCAAAAACAATTAAAGGGCATAAAGTCAAAAAGACAGAAGTGGAGAAGATGGAATGTAAGCATAGACAGAAAGTCTGGAAATCCATGTAGTACTTTATTTTCAATACCTTTTCCAAGATTTATTCCTTCTTAAAAAAAAACCACCCCACCTCCCCAACCAAAAAAACCAAAAAACAACAGCCTCCTCAAGCAGCCCACGTTGATTTAAGATGTGATTTTACCATCTGCAGAGAGTCTTAAATTCTTTCTTTACTGTAAGATACTCATGAAAAAAAAATCCAGACAAAACAACTGTTTCTCCCAATTATACCCATCAATAAAACTAGAGCTGCATTTTAAGGGATTATATTTCTAAGCCTAATTGCCTAGTTAATGCACAAAAAAATACACATTTGACTAGGCTTTCAGAAATCACTGTAATACTAGAAACTTTGGCCTCCAAGAAATGTAATTCTGTTTTGATGGATGTCTGAACATCCAGTAGATAACATAGTCCATGGTTTACTATGAAAAATTTGAGCAGTTTATAAAGATAATATGATATACAACATCAGCACACCAGACCATCTGTTACAAGCTATTTTATTCACGGAGGTAGTAGCGGGGAGAAAGGAGAGAATGGTGTTGACAAAACCTTGGTAGAAGGCTCTTGCAGAATTGTGCAGCCTTTTCTTTTAATACACGGCATTGACTATCCAATTTTTGAAGTCTAGGAATATTACAACCTGGCTTCACAACCAAACCCCACCACAGTTCCATCAAAAGGCAGTTACTTGCACTGCAGACTCTTTGCCATAACACAGCCTGAAGAGGTCTCACATACTGGGATAAGGAAACTTGATCTTGGCTACGCTAATATATGAGGAGATAAGAGCAATCAAATAGTAATTGCAGTTTTGGTAAGCTGCAAAAATAACTAAGCTTCTCTGTCCTTCAATTCAAGCTGGCAGCAGACATAAACACACACTAACGAGGCCTTAAGATACTCCCTAATTTCGTCCTGGACAGGGAACAGTCTTCTTACCCTCCATTTCCCTTACACAATCATTTAATATAATTACACAGAATCACACAGAATAT
>NW_010207892.1:0-4597 GCF_000695765.1 Mesitornis unicolor
CTGTGGAGCAGGGCACTGGAAAAGTCCTGGACTGGACTCACAGAAGGTGGGAGCTGGATTCAGGAACTGGGTTCAGGAACACATGGATAGGGATCAAAGGCAGACAATCTAACAGAGTTCTACTTGGACATCAGCCATGGCAGAAGAAGAAAAGAAGAGAGCTTGATTCTCGTGATCCCTCAGCATTACACTGAGTATGACATATGTGGGGTGGTTTTCATGGGCTTTTCCTTGCTTCCTGGGCTGGGACAGAATTTTAGAGTCAGTTTTCTGTTGAGGAAAACTGCAATTCTATAAGGACTACAACACACTATTTCATGGGAACAAAGCTGTTTGATAAAAACTTTGTTATAGGTTTCAGCTAATTACTGGTATGAAGGTTGCCATAGGGCTCAAGGTGTTCAAGGTCATGAGATAAAGAGATGCAAAGGCTGGGGGGAGTGGAAACTCAGGGGAGTTGACCCCAAGGTGACCCCAGGCTGACCAATTAATACTATACATACCATAAACTTCATATTCACTAGAAATTGAGGGTTTTGCTGTTGCTGGGGACAGCCCTCCTTCCTCCTTCTCCGCCTCTTCCTCTCCCTCTTCCATGGCTGACATCTCAAGAGGGACTTGTTTACCATCCTATCCCTGAGGCCTACTTCCCCACACTATTGGCTGAGTGTAACTCTGTGTATTTTATAACTGTTATTAATATTAGTTGTTTATTTTTTATTGAATATATTTCAATTTCAACCTATGAATCTCCTTTCCTTTTCCTGAGCCCCTCTCCCCCCTCCCCAGGTGGGGAGGAGGCATTGGGTGATAGAGCAAATGTATAAAACATGACATTCTCTCAGAAATTCAGTTCTGCTGAACAGACAAAATGGAATTCTATCGTTCAATCCCAGCAAAACCAGGACAGTATTCCACCCCTTATTCTACACCATTTATGTTATGACCGGTTCAGTTAAGTGTTAATTCCAGCAAGCAGAAGGCTTT
This sequence comes from Mesitornis unicolor, assembly GCF_000695765.1. Taxonomy (NCBI): domain Eukaryota; kingdom Metazoa; phylum Chordata; class Aves; order Mesitornithiformes; family Mesitornithidae; genus Mesitornis; species Mesitornis unicolor. The sequence continues at coordinate 988 of NW_010207892.1, forward strand.
TGTCCGCTGGGGTAGGATCACCATGTTCAACATTGTCATCTAAAGGTAGTGAAATCTTTTCTTATCTCTTTCCTTTCCCGTCTCTCTTTTTTTTCCTTCCTCTTGTACAGGTTTCCAATAAGAACCCACATTGCTTATGTGTAGCATTTTCCAAGCTCAAGTTGTTTACCTTGTCCAGATTCAAGTAGTTTATAAATAAAATGACACCAAATCACAACTCCTTTTTTTTTCACGGCAGTCAATATATACATATACACATATATACAGATATACCTATATACAGCATTCTCTTAGTCTATGGGCCATCTCTTTAAAGAGTTCATGTAGCCCAAAACTGTGTGTTCATCTGTTGTCTCTCATGGCAGGAGAAATGGTATGGCAGTCTCTTAGTTGGCAGATCAGGACTAGGCCTCAATATGGTGTGATGCACAGGAGAAGTTGGGCACAGCAGGATGATGTGTCGTACATCTAGAGCTCACAGTCAGTATATCTGATGCGATCTATGGCACAGATGATGATTTCAGAAAAATAAGAGGGTGCCAACTGCTGAAGTTTGTTCTTCGTTAGTCTGGGTAATTATTATTGCAATAGTTAACTAGATAAATGATTAGTGGTATCGTATAACAACTAACATCACGCAACTCAAATTATTGTCTAGTCTCACCCAGAATCAAATCTCCTTGAGGTACACATCGAACTTCCCCATCTTCCTGGATTACCTACAAAGTACACCCAGGTCCTTGAGCAAAAACAGCCCCACAAATGGTTTTGCCTTTACTCAAAGCAGGAGTAACCCAGTTTTCCACAACATATTTCTTAAATGCACCACAGGGACCTTTTCCCCTTCTACTGTATGTAAAAGTTCTGATTGAGCAGGTGCAGCTCAATTAATAGACCCTTTGGTGTTGACTAACCAGGTGGCTTTTGCTAAATCGGTATCTCAGTTTTTCAAAGTTCCACCACCCATCACTCTCAATGTAGTCATCAACAGTCCATTGTATCATTCCACTTTCCCAGAAGCTGGTGCATGATAAGGAATGTGATATTTCCACTCGACAGCATGCACTTTAGCCCAGTTGCCTGGCTTGATTCTTTCTGGAGTACCATGCCGCCACAACACTTGCTTTTTTTGGCACAGAATAGTGTTAAGGGTGGTGGAATGGGGCACAGCATATGTTTCTAAATACCAGGTAGTTGCTTCCACTATTATAAGCACATAGTGTTTGCTTTGGGGATTTTGTGGAAGTGTAATATAGTCAATCTGCCAGGCTACTGCATATTTATATTTCGACCACTTGGCTTGCTTCTTTGCAGCACGTGTTTCACATTCATGGATAACCTGTGCAATAGCACAAGAGGGTCATCCCAAGAAAACACCCAGTGAGTGACATTTATGGTATAAAATACATTTGTCATGTACAAATATATAGAAAATCAATATTGAAGCCTCTTCCCCCCTCTCCACCTCAGTGACATTTACATCAACAAAGGCTCTGCAGAGCAGGGCAAAGTACCAGACCAGACACAGCAGCAGATGGGAGCTGGATTCAGGAACTGGATTCAGGAACACACGGATTAGGATCGAAGGCAGACAAACTGACAGAGTTCTGCTCAGACATTGGCCATGGCAAAAGAAGAAAAGCTTGACCCTTGTGAGCCCTCAGCTTTATACTGAGTGTGACGTATGTGGGATGGAATACCTTGTTGGTCAGATTTGAGGCATCTGTCCTGTCTGCTCCTCCTTGCAGGTGCAACACCTCGCTTAAGACACCTCAATACAGCACCCATGATTGGAGTTGTTCAGTCTGGAGAAGAGAAGGCTGTGGGGGGACCTTATTGCAGTCTTCCAGTTCCTGAAGAAGGTCCTACAAGAAAGCTACAGGCTTGGGGAGGAGTGGACCAGACAAGAAGGACCTGGGGGTGTTGATTGACAACTGGCTGAATATGAGCCGGCTCTGTGCCCAGGCGGCCAAGAAGGCCAAGGGCATCCTGGCCTGCATCAGGAATAGTGTGGCCAGCAGGACCAGGGAAGTGAACTTTCCCCTGTACTCGGCGCTGGTGAGGCCGCACCTCAAATACTGTGTTCATTTTTGGGCTCCTCACTACGAAAAGGACAATGACATACTGTAGCGCATCCAGAGAAGGGCAATGAAGCTGGTGAAGGGCTTAGAGCACAAGTGTTAGGAGGAGTGGCTGAGGGAGCTGGGGTTGTTTAGTCTGGAGAAAGGGAGACTGACGAGAGGCTTTATCACTCTCTACAACTACCTGAAAGGAGATTGTAGCGAGGTAGGAGTTGGTCTCTTCTTCTTGGTAGCTAGTGATAGGACAAGGGGAAATTGCCTCAAGTTGTGCCAGGGGAGGTTTAGGTTGGAAATTAGGAGGAATTTCTTTACTGTAAGGGTTGTCAAGCATTGGAACAGACTGCCCTGGGAGGTGGTTGAGTCACCATCTCTGGAGGTGTTTACCGGACTATCACCATGTCTGTCAATGTCCTGGCAGGATCCAAGGGTTGTGGAATGTTTCCTTTCCTGTCTGTCTTTTCTCTTATTTTCCTTCTTCTTGTAACATTTACCAATAAGAACCCACATAACCCCACCCTCTTTGCACATCCTCCCTGCTCGCGTGAACTGCCGCACTACACCCTTTTGACATGCCACACCCTGTTTGCCTGCAAACTGCTGCATCACACCCTTCCGACGTGCCACGCACTGTTTGCCCATTTACCCGTTCTGTTCGCAGTGCTCCTGGTCGCTCACGCTCCCTGTGGGCTGCTTTTTTATGTGAGGAGTTTAACCGCTGTCACTCTTGTCCCTGCCCATTGTGAGTCAGCACTGACTGTCCTCAGGAGTTCATGTTTCCCTCTCTGGGGGCGGGAGCTGGGGCATCCTCTCTCTCTGTGCTACTTTGCCTTTGCGTTTTTTCCGCTGATTTGTTGGTTTTCCGGCTCAGGAAGGGTCCCCCATTGCGATCCTCCACTCAGGAGCCCTTCACCTCGGTGAGTACGACTCAAAGAGTTGTGGTCAATGGCTCAATGTCCAAATGGAGACCAGTGATGACTGGTGTTTCTCAGGGGTCAATATTGGGACCGGTACTAATTAATGTCTTCGTCGGCGACATGGACAGTGGGATTGAGTGCACCTTCAGCAAGTTTGCTGACAACACCAAGCTATGTGGTGCGATTGACACGCTGGAGGGATGGGATGCCATCCAAAGGGACCTTGACAGGCTTGAGAGCTGGGCCCATGCCAATCTCATGAATTTAAACAAGGCCAAGTGCAAAGTCCTGCACTTGAGTAGAGGCAATCTCAAGCACTAATACAAGCTGAGTGGAGAATGGCTTGAGAGCAGTCCCAAGGAGGACTTGGGGATATCAGTTGATGAAGAACTCAACGTGAGTTGGCAACGTGCGCTTGCAGCCCAGAAACCCAACAGTGTCCTAGGCTGCATCAAAAGGAGTGTGGCCAGCAGGTCAAGGGAGGTGATTTTGCCCCTCTACTCCACTCTCGTGAGACCCCACCTGGAGTACTGTGTCCCGTTCTGGTGTTCCCAACACAAGAAGTACATGGACTCGTGTATTGAGTTTTCTGTGAGGGAGTTTTTGGTTGTGTCT